>NC_056525.1:22577949-22619938 GCF_019175285.1 Sceloporus undulatus | reverse complement strand
TCCAACTTTGATTTAAATCAAAATACAAACTGGGTTATATGGCTCAGGTTCCCACTTGAAGTTGGTTTAGATCTGATTCTGATCTGATAAAGTTCCTTAAAAGCAGAGTAAATGAAGAAAATCCACTCTTTATTTGACACTACTTTTCAAAAGGTTCTTTTAAGAAGAACTGAATCATAAGTTTGCTCAACAAGTGGGAATGACCTTTGGATCAGAATCACTTCTCACTGGAGGGGAGGGACTGTGGCAGAGGGGTTGGCAGGGGATGTCACCCATCCAGCCTTTGGCTGCTTAAAATCCACCATTTTTGAAATCTACCTGTGCGTGTGATGGTTTTTTAATTTTCCATCTTTACACTGATTCCTTCTGAATCTGGCCACGACCCTTTTTGCTTTTCTTTTGGAAGGGATATGTTGTGTGTGGGAGGGGGGATCTGATGGTTTCTTTTTTTAATTTACTGAATCAGTAATGCAATCTCCCGTCGTCCCAATGAGGCACCTAATCAAGCAAGGGCTTTCCTATAATGATCCTTGCTGGCAGACCATGAGGCTAAAAAGTGATTGGAAACAGAGAAAGCATTTGGGGAGGGGGGTACCGCAAAGGATCCTCTCATATCATCAAAATTATGCATGGCTATGTTGCCAAAATGACACCTGGCCACGTCATCAATGATGCAGCAATGCAATTAGCTTGTTTGGCATTTTTTAAAAAATGGAATGGATTGATAGGCACAAAGACAATAATTGTGTCTGAACACCCCCCAAAAAAATGAGGGTTAAAAATATCCTGTTTTATAGTGGGAATGACACTTGTGTGGAATCAATTCATTGCTCCGATGCGAAAGCAAATTGCGAACCAGGTTAAATAGTAAGTGGGAATGCAACCCACATCTTCCTTCTACTGCCTGGCTGCTGAAACATTTCTGCCTCTGTCTTGGATGAGACTGCTTTGTGTTTCTTCTGCCTCTTAAGGTGTTGGAACAGGATCACTGTGCTTTAATGTCCTTTCAATTTCTCCCTTCATATTTTCTGCCCACAGGGGCCCTAGGCAATATTCTTCCTTTCTCTGATGAATCAAGACTACCTTCCTTCTTTCTTAGAGGCATCCTGTATCAAAAATAAATTGAAATGAACTTCTCTCCTTTCTCTAATTGCTGGTCTGGAAATGTATGGATTTTTTGTTTCCATGTTCTGTACAGGAAGTGCAGGTGAATTTGTGAAAATAAGTTGACAGTAGCAAATTCCTCACACAACTCTGCCTCAGACAGCTGCCTTGGCCTAACATAGCCTGTGCCCTCAAGCCGTTGATCTCCCTTTGCAAATTGCAACTTCCTCCAGTGGGAGTATCCAATTCATTTTTCTATTTATCATTGCTCATCAGTAAATGCCTTTGTGCTCTGGCAAATCACCTCATGAACTGATGCTGCTTGAGTCTCTCATTATAATGTAATTCAGTGCATACACTGCCCATGTAAAATATTACAGTGACCAAAGGGTCCCCTTTAATGGAGGTACCATTTAATTAACTAATCTATATACATTAGCTGTTTTCCATTTCTTCACAATTACTTTAGAAACCTTCCTGGATTTGGCTACCACAAAGTATTTTTCTTTCTTCCCCCTCCCCTTTTCATTCTTCTTTCTTTCCTTCTTTTCTTTGTCTGGTGTTGACAAGTGAGGATTAATGGTCTCTCTTTGGAAGAAATGCAAAAGGTCTCTGCCAAAGGACTTCTAGTAGCTGACTATCAAAAGTGTCACTCAAAAGCTCCTGGGAGATACATGTAACCATGTATGCTTTCTGCTGATCTCTAGCAGTAGGAGCACGATAATCATGTCAGTTCAACCAGTTTAATGGCACAAGACCTGGGAATCGATTTCAAAAGAGCAGAACTCCTCTTTATGCAACATACTTAGTGCATCCAAGAAGCTGTTTCAAAAAGCATGCCTTCTACTCAGAGCATGGGAGAAGTACTCTTTTGAACTGCAACTCTCAATGCCCATGCTGTCTGTGGGGATTTTGAGAACATTGATTTTTTAAAAAATCTTTCCTGAGCTTTAACTTTGAGTAACCAAAAATGACACACTGATCTGATATGATGGGATCAAAGTGTTTCAGATGTTGTACAATAGTGATATTGTAGTGATCCAAATACTAATTGTGAGATTTGGATGTGCAATATTTTTGGATATTTTAATTCAGAATATATATTTTGGATATTTTAGTTCAGAAATGTATTTCTGTAAGAAGTGAGAAGACAGTTGATGACTTTCAGTGACTATGTACAGAAGCTGCAGTCAGGGGTTGTAGCAATAAAGGGGTAAAATGAAGACATTCTCCTCTCCAATATTTGCTGATATTCTTCACTGGGCATTTAGTTATGTCTTAGCTATGTCTGCATAACTACAGAGCTTATTGCATGGACAAAAAACTCGAATGCACCCCAATGGGATGCAGTTTGGTTGTGAAATGCAGGCGGCAATTATTGCACATAATTCACCACCAGTTCTGCCAAGTAAATGCAGCCTGTCTGCAGCCCGGGTCCTACATATGTTTCTGAGGCTGCTTTTCAAAGCCAGTGGCTTTCCCACTTTGAAAAGCAGCCTCCAAAGCACACCTGGGACCTGGGATGCAGCTGGGCTACACTGACCCATTAGAATCAGCAGTGAATTATGTGTGATAATTCCCGCCTGAATCCAACCCAGCTGCATCCCGTTGGGGTGCAATTGGGTTTTTTGTCCATGCAATAAGCTTCTAAGTAGCATCTTCTAGCAACGGTTCTGCATCTGATTGCTGGAGCTTTACTTACTGGCAAGAGGGGTTGGAATCCTTCTCCTTGTATCCTGATTGAAAGTTCAATAGACATCCTACATCTGATTTAGCTGCTGACTTTTCAAGTGGGCTGGGCTGTCATTTAGATACCTTAACAGTAAAAGTACAATAATATCTGCAGTAGGACAATCAGAAGCAAGATCCCTTTTACAATTTCCCCCTGTACCAGAGATTTCTAGTGAGAAGAACATGAAAATGTCTGTCTGTTGCATCCCACTCTACAGCAGAACAGATCCTCATTTTTTCACAGTGGCTGCTTCCCAGTAAGTGAGGACTGAGGGATTTGTAGCGACTTATAAATATATAAATCTAGGTTCCAACTCTAGATTCCCAATGACACAGTGCCAAAGGAGTGCTGTATAGCTGTGGCTCCGTGGCTATCGTGCCCTGGAAAGGCCAGACTGGGCCAGCGGCATGCACTGCACCGTCCCTTAGGGGCAGTGTGTACAGCCCCCAAGTCTGAGGCTCCTCAGCACTCAGAATAACTGTCGAGGATAAAATTATGGGTGCATTATTTTTCCATTTCACTGCTTCTTAATACACACAAATACATAAACAGATTATAGTTAGATTGAGATAGATAGATAGATAGATAGATAGATAGATAGATAGATAGATTCTGGCTAATTATTGTCTGTTCTTATTCTGGCTGCATACATATTGGAGAAATAATCTAGTTTGACACCCCTTTACCTACTATAGCTCAGTGCTATGGGATTCTAGGATTTGAAGTTTGCTGTGGCATCAAGGCTCCCTGATAAAGAAGGCTAAATGTCTCACAAAACTACAGTTCTCAGAATTTGATAGCATTGAGCCATGGCAGGTAAAGTGGTCTTCAACTGCATTATTTCTGCAGTCCTTGTGATCAACACCGCCTCCACTCCACTCCTTTCTTCCTATGAATGTAGGGCATTTGTCTGAATATTCATTCCTCCTTTGTCAGTCAAACTGATACATTATGATGTGTATTACTTGTAATAAATCTAGTACCTGCACATGATGTACAAATGAATTTTGAGGCTCCATTTTCAAATTAAACATTAGTAAAATCTACTGGTTTCTTTCAAAGTCTGATAAAACAGCAGGTGTAAAACACCATTCTTCCAGGTATTATCATGGAGCATGAATATGATTTTAATGAAATGTTTGGCAGCAGCACAGGGAGTTTCTAAAAGTGCAGAAAAATGACATCTGAGCTAAAGTGATGAGCTTTGGACTATGGGCTGGAATATTCAAAAACATCACTGGATCTTTCTGGCAAATGGGAAATTAAGTTACTGAATTGGAAAATGTGAGTACAGCCATAATTAGCCAAGCTGGAGTTCTAACAATCAATCTTCAGTTCAACATCAGAATATAATATAAGAACATACACACTCACCCATACAGGTACAAATAATTTTCCATGCTAAGCTGACAAGACAGTTATGATTTTCATTAAGGAAGATACTTCACTCTCTGAAAGTCGCCTACCCAAAGTCTTTTAACAATAAGATTCTACTTCCTTCACAGTTTCAAATTAATAATTATTTCAATGGAGACACTCTATTTTTAATGCTACCTAGGGCTGCCAGACATCACAGGGTCTCTCAAGTACATTACGATTTATATGTATTACCCAGATATAATTGTTGGTTAGTAAAACCTTGAAACTTTGCACTAATAGACAAGGATAATAACACACTAGCCCAGTACAATTGTCATTCACACCAGCATGCCATTCATTTCAAGGGTTTGCAGGGACTGCTCGATCACAGACCTCTAAGGGCTCTGATGCAGGAAATCACTGAGTAATGAAATAGAAACATATAGTGGGCCCTTGATATCTGTTCAGGTTTGATTCCAGGACCCCCTGTGGATATCAACATCTATGAATGCTCAAACCACATTAAATGCAATGGCATAGCAAAATGGTGTCCCTTATATAAAAAGGCAAATTCAAGGTTTGCTTTTGGGAATTTTCAAACTGTAGCTGGTTGAATCTATGGGTAATGTATCCATGGATATGGAGGGCTGACCGTACATGCACACACAGAGTTTTCAAAATGTTTGATGCTGCTGCTTTCTCTCTTGGACTTTCTTAGTCTCCCTGAGTTTAGGTGTAACTCTCACATTAGTTCTGTGGATGTGTGGTCAGGGTGAGAGGAGGATTTTCCCAGCAACAATATATTGCTGTGTGTTGTCCTTCATGTCAAGCATTTTCTGGCCACTTGATCTCGAATGGGCAAATTAAACTCATTAGCTTTACCAAGAACTTTCTCTTGGTGAAGAATAAATTGCTAGAACTGGTTTGTTGTTATGGAACAACATAATTGTTTATATATTACAACTGCCCTTGTTTTATTAAGATCTTCAGTTGAATCTTCCATTTTCTATCAACTGTGGC
This sequence comes from Sceloporus undulatus, assembly GCF_019175285.1. Taxonomy (NCBI): domain Eukaryota; kingdom Metazoa; phylum Chordata; class Lepidosauria; order Squamata; family Phrynosomatidae; genus Sceloporus; species Sceloporus undulatus. The sequence goes on along the minus strand of NC_056525.1, from coordinate 22,614,723 downwards.
AGTGGCTTCTCTGCATATTTGTTACATGTAAAAAGATGAGGTTTATACCTACAGGTACATATCCATCATTCTTTAAGGTATTATCTTACGAGAAGAGAATAATTAAGTAATCTTGTTTCCTTGTATACTAGCATTTCATATATGCCACATGGATAGCAGGAATGAAGACAGGAGCCACAAAGTGGGGACTTCAAATAGGGCACAGCTTTATTTGCACAAGCAAATTTAACAAGGAACAAGTTAACTCTTTAGGTAACCACAATTTCCTATGTGCCCTTCCTGAATGATGCTTTCTTGGGATGGGCTTGTAGCGTTCTAAAAGGGAATGTTATGGGGACGCGAGGTGGCCAAGAATGCTGTTTACTGCACAGCGAGAAGGCTGCCTCCACTGCCGATCATTTCCATTACGTTCTGGATGTGTTCCCCAGGGGGCGATTTTCAGGAATGCTTGAGAAGCATTCCTGAAAACTGCCCCCTCTGGGATGCATCCAAAACGTGATGGAAATGATTGCCGACGGCAGCAGCGTTCTCACTGTGTGGTAAACAGTGTTCTTTGCTGCCTCTAATCCCCATAACGTTCCCTTTTAGAATGCGACAGACCCATTCCAGGGCCTATGCAATAAAGTTCTTGGTGTTTGTCTACCTGGTATACAAAGCAGGTATATTGATAACGCTGTGGCAGTCACATAGAACCATGACCTAAGATGCAAAATGATTGTCTTAGTCCAAGGAACACTGTTATTTCCCATCCACTTGCGCTGGCTCACTGTGCACATTCATACAGCAGATGACATGAAGTGCTCACTGATCAACCTGGTTTTAACTTCCTTGAAGTCCCACCAATTGAAACATGAAGGAGTAGACAGTTAAAAGAGACCCAGTTAGTCACCTCTTGTCAGTATTGGAACCCTTCTTAAAGTCAGGGTGATGCAAGACTTTAACAGTATGAGGATGGGAACATTTTTCCAGCTCAGAGCCAAAACTGATGGCACATATGATTGTAAAGGTGCACCCCCAAGTTGTGAAAAATATCTACTTGCCACAGGCCATGATTTTCCTCATCCATGTTTCTTATGTTTACTGTGATTTGTTGATTTGTATGCAGGTATAATCCATGTGTCTGAATGCCGTGACATAAATCTTTGAGGAAATGCTGTTGTGAGAGGTGATGTGGATTAATCAGGGTATGCACATATCTCCTTACATCTAATTTGACCATTCACTTGTATTTCAAAGTGCTTGCTGAGAGCACTTTGCTCTTCTGCTCCTTATCCATGTGGGAAGAGGGAGACAAGTGAAGCCAAGCATGCTCTCAGCCAGCACTTCCAGATGCTCTTGCAAGGATCAGCTGAGAGTGCTTTACACTTCTTCTCCCTTTTCCTTTTGGCATGTATCTTTCTACTATGTCTGCAGTAATCACCCCCCCTCCCTCATTTATCTCTACTTTCGTCTTCCCTCCATTTTTCTCTTTCTCTCTCTTTTGGTAATTAATTCCATAGCACTGGAAAATCTGAAAGGGGAATAAGTTACATTCAAATTCTATTCTAATCAAGTGAATCTGGTGCAGCATTTGGATTTCCCTGCTTGAACATTCAGTCCTTATGTGACTGGAGTCATGATTCCTCTTTCTTCTACATGTGGTGTAGAAGATGATTAACCATCCATTAAGAAGCCAAGCCCTCCCTCCAGTCCATCTCCCCTGATCTAGGCTTCGGAGGTAGAGAAGAACTGTTGGCCCTCATCCCCTTCCCCACCACCACTCCCTTCTCCTTTTGTGTTGTGTCTTTTTAGATTGTAAGCCTGAGGGCAGGGAACCATCTAATTAAAAAGATTGTATGTACAGCGCTGTGTAAATTTACAGTGCTTTATAAATAAAGGTTAATAATAATAATAATAATAATAATAATAATAATAATAATGGTGGACGGGTCACATAAGGGGAGAAAAAAGTGTCAGGTTGGGTGTAGGTCAGGAGAAGAAATTCAAAATAATGATTTAAAAGAACAAGGATCATGTTCATCCAGATCATATTTTGTGAGTTTGTATGCATGCCTTTTAGTTTCCTATCATTGGGAAGAACTGGCTAAAAGATTATTTTCTTTTCTCTTTTTAAATCATATATAAACAAATGTACACAACACAGAAGGCATGTGTTTGAAAAATGTTCACAAACACATTTAATTCAATGAGGAAGATGCATACAAAAAGGCACACATTAAGAAAAAAATGCATAAACATGTGGCAAAGTACATAGCAGAATATGGACAAATATCCATGTGCAAAACCCTGTCACAAAGCCTCCTAACCTAACGTAAGAGACAGACTGAGAGAAAAAGCAGATCCAATTCAGAATATCTCACCAAAGCTGAATGAAGCCATGGTCAAGTATTACTTTAAGTCACATCCAGCCAAGGTGCAAAGAGGAAATGGCTAGTCCTCTGCCTTCATTGTCTCTCATGTGCAAAGCAACAAGTCTGAAGAAAAGTTAACATTCCCTTGGAGAAATTCCATATGGACCCAGATTATCTAGTTTCTTTGCTCATGTGGAGAATGTCCATGTAGACAAGAACTTCTCTATAGATATATTGTTTTCTACATAAATAAAGTGGATAATGGAAGGAAAGGCAGCTTTCATGCCATTGGTGTGGTGAATCTGGGTTTCATAGAGGGTGGTGAGGAAAAAAATGTCATCCAGTTGAATTCTGTCTGAATTTAAAACAGCATTAAAGACCCGTCTCTTCCAGCGAACTAATCCAATGATTTTTAAATTATAAATTTTAAATTATAATGTTTTAAAAGTGTATTGTTTTAATATGTATGTGTCTTTTAAATTGATATATCTTTTGAATTGATGTTGTGTAATTGTTGGTCTGCTATTATAACCCACCTCAATCCATGGGGAGAGGCAGTTATGAATTATTATTGTTGTTGTGGTGGTAGTGTGCCATCTGAAGGCAAAAGACTGGTTTAAGAAGGTCAGAGCAACTTATGTGCCTCACATGAATCTCTCCTCCAAGAGAGGGGACTTGAGGGCTCTGCAGACTGGCCCTGAAGGGGTGGTCTGCAGCCACCTCCATCTTCCCCAGATCGGGAGTGCAACTCCTTTTTGTGCCCTGGAAAGGGCACTGCAGCTGTGACACCATACCTTTAAGGTGCTTGTTTGGTGCTGCATAGTGTAAACACAGCACCCAGTGGGTTCCATGGCCAGGTTGGGAATCAAACCCTGGTCTCCAGAGTTGTAGCCCAACACTCAAACACTATATCCCTCTCCCTCTTCAATGTATAGAAACCCAAAAGGACTGGCAGTTGAATCTTTCTTCAACACTTGGAAAGAAATGCCTCACATCACTTGAGAGCACAAGCTAGTTTAGACAGCCGGGGTCAAGATTTCAAGCAACCACTGCTTTTTCCTCCAACATGAGGAAATGTCTGGGAGTTCATGGGGAAACCTGTAAGGCAACAATTGCTTCCTGCCCAGCATCAACTATATCAGCTGTTTGCCTCATGAAGCCTAAGGTGTGTAAGATAAGCCCTGCTGTATGCTTTTATAATGTTGGAATTATGAAATGTGGAACTGAGCTGTCAAAAGGAGGTGCAAAAATTGTCTGCACACCCAAGTTTTGAGTTCCTGTTTCCTCTGCTGGAGACTGAACAGTAACCCCTTGCGTCCCTTCTGGGGACCCATTGCTCCCTACTTCAATATTTGACTAACTCTGAAATAAGCCTTGAAACAACTCTGATTTCATCTGTTCACATCACTGGATACAAGGCAACATATTTCTCCATAACTCAAGCCATTTTGCTTCCACCCCCTTCCCCACTTATCTTCTCAAATATATGAGGCTTTATCACAGCAGACATATGTATTTCACTTTGAAGAAGCAATTTGCTTCTTTAATTTGTAGAATATTACAGCCCTGAGGCAAAATGAGCCTATATTGCTTGTGCACTAGCAAAAGCTTTTATTTTATTTCATTTTTTCGTCCTATACCTTTAAAATCTTCCAGAGCAAGATCCCTTCCTCTTTACTAACGGTAGTTGAAAGTACTTTTGCTCACCTTTCATGGCTTTATGTCTGTGGATATATAGTTAGCCTTCAGATCAACCAAGGTTTTTTTTTATAACTAACTAGTGAGCTAACTAATGAACAAACTAAATGCTTTGTTGGAACTCTTCTGGCATACTCTGATTTTTGCCTGAGTGATCTCCAGCTCTTCCTAGAGAAGTGATTTTCCTGCCAAAAAGGAATAGGATTTCCATCTCTCATTTCAAGAGCTTAATAGCATATAATGCAAACTTCCTGTTAATATTCCAGGCTGCTTGCTAACTCGCTACTGGATGCTTGCCAGCATGTCGCACCTGCACCACCGCCTCGCTAATATTTCAAAGTGTCAGCTCAAGTAGGCTGGGAGCTGCCTGTAGAACTCTTGTAATTGCTGGGATACGCTTAGCCCAACTGTGATAATAAAAAACACAAAGTTTAAAAAGAGAAAAGGAGAAAGAAAAGGAACAGCTGGGGTTTACACTTCCATTTTTTTTTTACCCTTCAAAGCAAAATTTGGTTAGAGGAACTAAGTAAGCCTGGTGGTGAACTATAAACCAAGACAAAAGAAATGCTTTCCTTCTTGCAAAGTACTGATCAAACCTACCTTGGAAAAATTAATATTATGTGCCAATAGGGGCCAAACAAGACCAAATTGTTTTGACTTTGTTCTTTTAAACTATTCAACTGAGATACTTGGATTTAAGAACCAAGAAGAAGGGAGTTCATTTTTAATTTTATTTATTTCATTTGTATACTTTCTCCCAGAAAGGGACCCAAGATGGCTCATGGAAGAAAACATTTTAAAAACTTTACAACAAAAATGTAAAAAATAAATAAATAAAATCATCTAACTAAAAAGAATATAAAGTTACCAAAAAAATACAGAATGCCAGTGTCAGTGAAATAAAGGGTGCACCTTTTCAACATCTTATCTTAACTTATGTTTTAATATTAATAATGTTTAATTATTTTTTTAATTTTTGCAATTAACATTTTTACTTCTATTTTTAAAAATTATTATAACATGTCTTGAGTCCCATGGTGGTAGAAAGATGGGATATAAATCCTTGAAATAAAATAAATAAAATAAATAAAACAAACATCTATTGTTGAGGCTGTTTTTTAGGTAGTTGGTATTTAAAATGTTTTACTGCAAATTTTTCCTTTTTAAAAAAAATGTATCAAGATATATGTTTGTGAATGTAAACCCAATTCTCAATGCATATATTCATTCCTATTGCAATTCCTGATTGACATACTCATGCAAATAAATATAGGACAAGATTGGAGACTGGTTATACAATAACAGTCCTCCTCAATTCACTCAACATCTGAAAGAAGCTAAGGGTAGTATTGGATGATTTTTATTGAATAGGAAATGGACAGCTCTTCAGTGAATGTGCCTTGCACTGTGCATTAGATCCATGTTCTACTCAGACATTTCTCTCTCTCTTTCTTGACACAAATAATGTTCAGTTGAGAAACAATAGTTCTGTTCGAGGATTGGTCCATCTATAATGGCAGATTTGGGGAGCAGCCAGCATGGCATAGTGGTTTGAGTGTTGGACTGTGACTCAAGATCAGGGTTGGATTCCGTGCTCAACCACAAAATCCTTGGGCAAATCACATGCTCTCAGCCTCAGAGGATGTCAATAGCAAACCTCTTCTAGACAAATCTTGTTAAGAAAATTCCATGATAGGTTTGCCTTAGGATTACCATATGTCAGAAATGACTGAAGGTACACAACAATGATAACAGCAACAACAAAGTGTTGCTCTCCCAGCTGTTCTTTCTAAGTCCCCTCCCTTGGAGGAGAGATTCATGTGAGGCACATAAGCTGCTCTGCACTTCCTAAACTGGTCCTTTGCCTTCAGAAGTCCTGATTCAGCTAACACATATCCAGGCCTACTGGGAGGAAACAATTAGCTGATAGTGCAGACAACGGCAATAAATCACCAGCACCCAGGAAGTACTTTTGACTATGGGAGTCTGTCCAGAGAAACATGTTTGTCAAGCAGTCCAGTCAGGGAAACAAATATAGTTCACCCTTCTCTTGCATAAGGGAAATTCCACTTATGGTGGAGCCATGCCTGAGGTGCAGTGCACACCATTGCCTCTTTTGGTGTGCAGCTTTCAGCTTAAGCCACGTATGGTGTGCTCATGTATGATGTGGGTGAACTGTAATAGCAAGTACATTTCTATACCGCTTACCAATGTACCAAACAGTTTACAAAGTGTAAGCTAATTACTTCCAAAAAGCTGGGCATTCATTTTAGCAACCTACAGGAGGATGCCAGGCTGAGTCAACCCGGAGCCCCTGACTGGTATTGAATTCACAACCTTGTGGTTTGTGAGTGAATGGTTGCAGTATAGGCATTTAACCACTGTCCCACCAGGGCTCAAGCAGAGAGGTCAAAACAGTCCAAGGGTCAAAGAAACCAAGAAGTCAACAGTCTGAATTGGAGACAGGTAGGCTGGACAGGAAGCAATCAGGTTGTTTCCAGCACTAGCCCTAGGCATACTTAACCCTTAAGTTGGCTGGTACCAGTTGGTTTTCATCAAAGCCTCTCCATTGGTGCTTGGCAAGTAACCTGATTGAGCATTGTTGTTCTGCTCTTTGCTCTTTGCACTGAGTCCTCAGAATTAGGGGTTGTGCTGGCTCCCCAGCTCTGCCCCATCAGCTGCAGATGAGTCCCATATTTGTTGATCTTCTAGATGAACCTGCTCTTCAACAGGGAGACATATCTGAGGCAGGTTACAGACTGCCGAAAAGCGGCAGCCTGCACCCGCCCTTTCCCAGCTGGATTGGGGCCTTAGTGGCCAGAGCGGCAGCCACTGAGGCCCCGATCTACTGCTTTCCAGGCTGCAGGGAAGCGGCAAAAGGCCCCTTCCCCGCAGCCTGGAAAGGGGTGTCCTTGGGGCTTCAAGCCCCAAGGACACCCCACGGCGGCGGGGAGGAAGAGAAAGGGGCTGCTTGGCCCCTTTCTCCTCTGTGGCGCTGGGCGCAGCCATCTGAAGGCTGCGCCCAGCGACACAAACGGCAAAAGGAGCTCCGTTTCAGAGCTCCTTTTGCGGCCGGGAAAGGGGTGCACTATGTGCCCTGGCACGGCATGATGACATCACGTCCGCGCCGCCCCATATAGAGGCAGCGCGGTCGTGACGTCGTAATGGCGGCAGCCATGTGGAATGGCTGCCACCATTTTGTGCGTGCTCCACGCGTGCTAGGGTTGGGAGCGTCCGGAAAGGATGCCCCTTTCTAACCCTAGCACGCGCAGAGCACACACTTTTAGTCCCGTTTGTAACGGGCCTGAGTCCTTTTCTAAGCCTTCTCTTTTGATTCCTCATTTAGATCCAAATCCTGGCCATGACATCAGATGTAATGGAGCAGCTTATCACATTGACAGTGTTGAAATAAGATCCAGATAGCTTTGGTATATGGAATACAGGAGGGTACCATCTTGTTAATACCTAATACTTATTTATTTATACCCCACTTTTCAGCCAAGACAATCAAAGCAGCTTACAATTTGTTAATTAGACATTTCACTGCCCTCAGGCTTACAATCTAAAAAAGACAAGTCACAAAAGGAGAAGGGAATGGCAGTAGGGAAGGGGAAAAGTGCATCAGATCTGCTCTCCCTTGGAGGCCCGTTGGAGCTGGCTTGCCTTCCTCTCCTTCAAGAGGATGGACAGAAGGAGGGCTCTTCTTCTTTTCAGGCAAGGCCTGATGGAGCTGCCTTGCCTTTATCTCCTACAAGATGGTGCATAGAAGGAGGGTTCTTTTACCAGAGGCAACAAAATGACTTGGGATGGATTCAGACAGTAGGCACTATCCCATATTGATGACTGACATTTCTTGCTGGCTTTGACCCTGTTTGCAGAAAATGTGTGTCATCACACTGGCATATGAACAACATGATGTGAGTGTGGGAATACAGGAAAGCCCAGATGGCATACAGAAGTGATCCGGAGAATGCACCCTGGGACCAGAGAGATGCAGCTATTGTTGCCATTGCTCGCCATATAGTTTCTTCATTTGAGTGCACACACAAGTGGCCAGCTGCACCATCAACCCACTGCACCATTGAATGACAAATATGGCAGGTCACTAATAATGCAATGGGTGTAATTAAAACATACACAGACCAGACAGTCCAACAAGAGGCATGGGGGGAAAGGGAGGAAGTGGGCATGCATGAAGGGGGCCTCTATAATTGTGCTTTGTCAATGTGTTACTGGGTACACAGGCAATGTATTGCTTGTGAAACTGTGTGGCTGGTCACATGGGGCATTAAATGGGATGACAACTGGGGGGGAAGCAAGGTAATTCAGATGGTGTGTTTAGGTGATAGTATGCATGTGGGAGGTGAAAAAAGTCACTAAGGTCACTGTTAGGATCATGGCTGGAATTTCGTATTGCAGTTATGGGTTTGTAACCTAAAGTTACGATTCATATTCACAATGCCTACATATCCACAATTGTGGAACTACTGGATTATAAAAGTCCTTCAATCTTGCTTTACCAAGCATCAGCCACTGCAACAGAAGCTCTATCAACAGGGAAAGAGCAGACTGATGTTCCCACTCCCTTCCCATCAGTGCGGAGGAATTCCACTGGTGGGTGGAAATGTGAATCTGCTGCACCCTGGTCAACAGGAGGACAGACCTCCATTTCTTAAAGTAGATGATGCCTGGTAAAGAAGGAATGGAGGGTCAGTGGGCCAGGAGACACAATTTAGTTAAGTAAACAATTATGGCCGAGATCCTAAATCAGCTACCATCTTGGTCATAGGTTTCTGGAATGGTCAGGAGTATGATAACAGATGCAAGTGCCTTCTTCATCAGACAAAAAGATGTGGAAGGGTCATCTGAAAGTAGGAATTTTGTGAACCATTTTCAAAATGATTGATATTACAAGAAGAGTAGGGTGGAATATCCATTGGGTGCTTTAGAAATTTCCTTGTATCTGTGGTAGATAGGACACAAGAGGAAAACTATAGGAAGAAAGTCTTAATGCTTCAAAGATATAAATAACCTATTTTGTCACCATTTTATACCTCTGTGCTCTTACTGTTCAAGGTTGATTGGCAAATCAAAGCATACATTCAAAGTTTGGCATTGGGGATAATAGGTTCTTGAAAAGAAGAATGTGAAAATGGATAAGAATTAGAAATTACAGTGCATATCAAAAATATATAAGGCAGTAGATAATAGTCTGGTGTCTTTTCATTGATTTCAAAATATTGCCAGAAATTAAGAGCATAAGAAGAGACAAAAGGGCTTGGGATCATATCAGAAACTCTTCTTCACAGAGTATATATGGGTTAGGGTTTCTCTTCTTTAAAAATGCAGATCAATCAAACTGCTGTCTTGCTGGCTAATATTTCACCCATTTTGTCATTCCAGCAGAGCAAACTTCCTAAACAGTGGTGTCTGATTTTTGTCCCAGAGTTACTTTAGGAGACCAATTATTTCATGCCCGCAGTTATCTATTTGCAGATACCAACTGGGAACCAAGATATCTACACAATCGAGCATTAATCAGAAAATTTCAAATAAGGCCAGAATCTTGCACATTAGGTTTATGTATTATTAGAAACATAATGTATTCATTTAGGATGAATTCAGAGACAGTCAGACCCCATATGTCTGAAGCCATTATTCTGATATTATTGATTGTAATTGGTATAATAGAGTAGCAGGGGAAGAGGTCAGTGACACAATGAATTTGCAAAGTTTATTGGCCCAATTATTTTCTCAGGAGAAGCTTTTTGAAAGCTTTTGGGAAAGTAGGCTATTGTTTCTTCTGCTTTAATAGGCACTTCAGAATTGCTATGATTCATCATGTCCAAGTCAGGCAAGAAATCATAGCAAGGGAAAATTATTCACAAGAGAAGAAACGCTTATTCAGCCATATCTGGAAGTGATGTTAGAAAAGGACAAACAAGCTAACTGCAGTCATTTTTACCTGTCTCCTAATCAAAAAAGTTCATTAATATGTCTACTAACTTGACTTTCATAATTACAGAATCCTCATTTTGCCCAGTTGACAATGCTTGTGATTGCCACTCCTGCAAAACCAACAATTTACACCACCCTTACAAAAAAGAAAGAAAGAAAGAAAAAGGAAAGGAAAGGAAAGGAAAGAAAAAAGCTCATTATATATGAAAAGGAGCCCAAATCTGGTGTCTAGACTATAAATGAATGAATAGTTGATGCCCAATTTGAAATCTGTTTTTGAAGTGGAACAAATTTGTAAAACACTCTCACTTTCATCCACTCTATGTAAAAATTATCATTAATTAACAATTACAGTGCAGAATAGCAGAGCATATACACTCAAAATCATTGCATTCTTCATTGATTTCAATGACATGCCTCAAATCTGTAGCAAAATACAAATTTATTGAAAACAGTGAACAGATGGTGCCACATTTAGATCAATATGCAGGTGTCATTGATGCGTCAAAGTGAATGGGTGAGAGGTATAGACTGAAACAGAAGATCGACCATTTCATCTTTCCATCACAATGTTTGGTATACATACTTAAGACTTCTGTAAAACGTCAATCACTTTTGCTCCTTTTATGATACAAAATAAAGTTCAAAGAAACAAATTGAACTGCCCTATTTAAAACATGAACCTATTCCCAGAGCTTTCATATAATAAGGTTAATGCTATTTCCATCAAGACATTAAGAAAAAAAAATTACCAAATTAATCTGTTGATGAATTTATTAGTTCATTCAATTTTAAATCATTTACTTTTACAATAAATGCTCAGTAACAAAGTTAAAAGAACCACTAATACTTACTAAAACAATTTTAATGTTGCATTTAATGGCTAAAATAGTTAATTTTAAAATTATTCTTTCACTGTAAAATGAATTTAGGATAATATGTTGACTTTTAATCAAACATCTCCAAGCCGTGTTAATCCTTGTCAAATGTATCCACATAAAGCGCAGGGTATATTATTCAAACACTCAAATTATGTTGAAAAATGATTTTTAGTGTTATCATCTCTGGGTTATATTTCCTGTCTTTGGGCAGGGGACTGTTTCCTGCTTTGCATGCAGAGAGGTAGTACAGTGTAGTGGTCTGACTCCTTGACTAGGAATCTGGAAAATGAGGGTGTAAATCCCCGTTCAGCCATGGAAACCCAATGGATGACCTTGAGCAAGTTACATTCTCTCAGCCTCAGAGGTAGGCAATGAAATAATGCTTGCTCTGAATACCCCACAATAGGTTCACCTTAGGTTGCTATAAGTTAGGAAAGACTTGAAGGCATGCAAGAACAAAAACATGCAAAATGACCTTTTGTCTGTCTGTACATAACCGTATTATATGCACTGCAGCACATTTTCACAGATGTGCATCAGAGGCTAATTTTCTTCACTTTCCTGTGCAACTTCACATCTATTCACCTTTCCTCTGCTAAAAATGCACAGCCATTTGAATCCATGGAATCAGATGGATGGTCACACATGTGATAATGCACATTTCTGCAGATTTTCATGGTTATTTAATAATAATAATAATTTGTTTTATTTATATACCGCTATTCCAAAGATCATAGCGGTGAACAGCAAGTAAGCTAATTAGCAAGTAAGCTAATTTGCCCCTAACAGTCTGGGTACTCATTTTAGCGACCTCGGAAGGATGCAAGCCTGAGTCGAGCTTGGGCCCTTTTGCTGGTCTTGAACTCGCAACCTTGTGGTTTTGAGTGAATGGCTGCAGAACAGGCATTTAACCACTGTGCCACCAGGGCTCCTAATCAAATAGAATGTGATCTGGCCACATGCAATTTGCAGGAATTTAGGCTTTTTGCTAGAGGGAAGGCCAAAAGACTCCTTAAACTCCACAAGAAATGGCTTCACAGTTTTTACTGGAATAACCACGAAAATCTGCAGAAATGTGCAGAGCCATGTATCTATGGATAAGACAGGTTCCTTTTTTTGTTCCATCTACTAGGACTGCTGTTGGTATAATAATCTGAGTCACACTCTTTCAGCCTCAGAGGAAGGCAATGGCAATCCCCTCTGAACCAATCTTGCCAAGAAAACACTGTGATAGATTTGCCTTAGGGTTTCCATAATCTGGAAACAACTTGAAGGCATAACAACAACAACAACAACAACAACAATAATAATACCTGCTTACTTTTCCCATGGCTCAGTGTGGGATGCAACATATATTAAAATACAATATATAACTGACTATTAAACATATAAGTTTAAACACATAAATATACAAATAAAACTATCATTACATATTAAAAACATCCAAATTAAAATATACGGATTTAAAATTCATAACAACAACAACAACAACAACAATACAGCACACCAGTCATATAATAGGAAAATAAGGTAGGAGATGGCTAATAACATGTGCAATGGGTGAATATGTTCCCTAAAAGCAAAACTGCTACACTGCAGCTAATACCCCCAATGTGAGATGAGAACTGAGCCTATAGAAAAGCAAATAAGTTATAATAATTAATAATTAATAATAATTTGTTTTATTTATATACCGCTATTCCAAAGATCATAGCGGTGAACAGCAAGTAAGCTAATTAGCAAGTAAGCTAATTTGCCCCCAACAGTCTGGGTACTCATTTTAGCGACCTCGGAAGGATGCAAGCCTGAGTCGAGCTTGGGCCCTTTGCTGGTCTTGAACTCGCAACCTTGTGGTCTTGAGTGAATGGCTGCAGTACAGGCATTTAACCACTGCGCCACCAGGGCTCCTTATCCACATTGCTCAACTTGCACCAGAGTAATTCTAAATCTTGTTTGTAATCATAAGTAAAATCTGGGGGTGACAAATCTCTCTCCAAATAAATGGGCCTTTCCAACATTAATGGAGGCTTTAATCCATTAGGATAAAATAGGAAAAGAATCTAGGAAGACATGAATGAAGAATACAGTATGCTTGGTTCTTCTACTGATTTAAAGCAAGCAAAAAGTTTCAATTCTGAAATAAATTGTTTCTCACTCAAAATGCCAGATATCATCAGACTATTAGTCAAGCTGTTATAGTATCCTGCCTCCAGCATTGGCAACTACTACATATTTCAGAGTAAAGAAAACTAATTCTTATCTGTCACTCGTACCAAGTGGTGAAATATCGTTCCTAATCCTGGGATACCCAGGAGTGAGACAAGATTATTTGATTACTACTGCAATGTTGACCTGAAGTTTGGAAAGATCTGATTTCAAACTTGTTAAAGTAGAATGCTTTTTTGATGAAGAATGGTTGATGTCAGCACAGAACTTCCAGCCCTGACTTAGAAGTTGATATTCGATATGCTTGTTCTAACTCTTTCACATAGTTCAATATTAGCAATATGTGCTAGTTGGACTATTTATTTTCGAGATTTATGTACATACTGCCTTTCAGATGTCCCCCCACATGGCATTTTAAAATCAGTTTATAATTTTTATAAAACCATACACTGCCTTTGAGAGAGATTTTCACAAACACCTCCTGAAGCACATGAAAGATAGTGGGAACGGTGTGACTTGAGAGTGGCACATGGCTGCTGGAACCCACTTTTGTGGCCCAGAAGCCCCTCATTTTGAAGCCCCCACCAGTCCCCCCATCCCTTCAACCATATTTTAAAAACAGCAACAACAACAGCAGCACATTTTTCCAGGCAATTTTTTAAAACATTATATTAAAGATAATAAAAAATATTAAAACCTGAAAATAACTTACAAATAAAAAAGAAATAAAAGATAGTCAAGAAGAGATAGAATAAAATAAAGAAAACAATTAATTCCTTCCAAATTTTCTACCCATGGTTATAAAAAGAATATATAATTTTACTTCCGCTTTTCCATGTTTCATGCTTCTTGTTGTTGTTGTGTGCCTGCAAGATATTTTCGATTTATGGTGACCCTAAGGCAAGCCTATCACAGGGTTTTCTTGGCAAGTTTCTTCAGAAGGGTTTGTCATTGCCATCCTCTTAGACTGAGAGATTGTGACTTGCCCAAAGTCACTCAGTGGGTTTCCATGACTGAGCTGGGATTTGAACCCTGTTTTCCAAAGTCACAGTCTCAACACTCAAACCACTAAACCACGCTTTCTCCCTAACACTTACCACACATGCCCCTACCACTTATTCCTGGTTATTATAAAAATCACAATTTTATTTTCAATTCTTGCATGAAAACAATCAATAGTTCCCAATCTTTCCTACATATTACCAGGGATTTCTCTGTAACAAAGAACATAACTTATCCTTTTCTGCTAAGTTCATCAATTTTGTTAAACAGTCCTCTTGTGATAGAATCTCTGTATGCTTCCTTTTCTCTGCATATAACAGTCTCTCTGCTGTAATCATATATCGTAGTAATCTTCCGTTATCATTCTTGAACGGTCTACTGTTCAAACTTTACAACAAAGGTTTAAAAACAATTAAAATAATCCAGTTAAAACAATATAAAATTAACATTAAAACCATACAAAAACTAAAAACAAAAAAACAAAAAACTAATGCACACACCCCATATAAAAGCCACCCTGTCATGATTTTTAAAAGCCTACCTGAATAAAAATGTTTTTATTTGCTGGCAAAAGAAGAACAGGGAGGGAGCCAGCCTAGCTTTTTGTGGAAGGGCATTCCAGAGGGTGGGAGCAGCCACTGAGAAGGCTCTCTCTCGTGGCTTCACCAAGCAAGCCAGCAATGGTTGCAAGAGAAAAAGTTCCCCCCAAAGATCTTAGGGCTCTAGCAGGTTCATATGGGGAGATACGGTCTCTCAAATAGCCTGGGCCTAAGCTGCACAATATAGGTCATGATAAGCACTTTGAATTGTGCCTGGAAATGAACTGGTTTCTGGGCCAAGAAATGAACTGGTCTCCGGGCACAAGTAGTTGGCAGATGTAGCAAACTCCTTGCTGTTTATTCTGTACATGCACATACACACTCATTCCCTTCTGTTGGAATATAGAGTTGTGTAAGCCATACAGTTCGTCTTGCACCCCCTAGGCTAGCTTTCCAACTTGGTAGCAGTGAAAGATCTTATCTCTTTGCTATTGTCAAACTAAGATTCAACTGGTAACCCCGTTGGCTTCTGTGTGCACAACAGAGGGGGTTGCTTCCTTTTATTTTTTGGTCAGACAGTTTTACAGTTCCATCACCTTCCGTATCTTCTGTGTCAATCAAAAACACAGTTCAGATATGACAAAGATATCCCTTTCTGCTGTTCTCATTTTCAGAAGGAACAACTGTGAACTCCTCTTGCTCTCTCTCTCTCTATCTTTCCAGTTCTCTGTTCCTGTCCCCCTTCATCACACACATTGCTTCACCACTACTGCACATAATATATTCATGTGACTTATTTAAACAGAGTACAACTTTGCAACTTTACTTCTACGTGCTCTGTGTGACTCATAATGGGATTTCAGCATGAGCAACTTGACACAGGACTGCAGGCCCAAGTGACATCAGTTCTGCAAACCTAGAACTATTGTATACCACTTGGCTTTAATGTGAGACAGATACGCTAAAGGATTGCTTTAATTTCCCTCACACACTTGTCAGATATCAGTTTTCACCATATTCAGAATGGAAATTATACTCAAATCATACTCAGTTTTGAATAGCAGGGCTTAGGGCTTTGGAGAATGAGCAAGACGTTATTCCAGCAAACAAATGGTATTAGCATAAACTTTTCTTTGCAAAGGGGACTCTGCTCTGGGCATCATAGTCCTTTGGCTATGCTTGACTTACAATGACAGTATCTCGAATAACTGAAATAGAATCCTGATTATCCAATCTGAATGTGGTTGGAATGTGAAGAATATTCATTATTATTCACATCATTGATGGGGGAAAAAGGTGCCTCAGGACTCAGGACTCCCTGTCAGGAAAGAAAAACCCACCATGAAATTTACTGCATTTTCTGATTTCATTGGGGGATTTCCCCCCTTATAGTTTTCTGGCATGCGTTCTCTGTTCAAAACCTGCGCAATCTTTTGTCTAGGAGCAGATATATTTTATAAAAAACCCATATTTTCAGCCCCAAAATATATATTTTGCACACAAAAAAACAAAGCATATATATTATGTAAATAAACTTTCCTCTGTGAATCCCCAAAGTATGTATGGTACTTAAGGATTGCACAGATGTCCTTGTATTCTCATGGAACAGGAAAAAAATTGCTGAAATGTTTTTTTCCCCTTGCATGTAGGAATGAACTCAGTAAAGAAATATATTCCCAGAATGCAGAGAAGGTATTCTGACGCAGTCCACCAATAGCCTCTTGAAATTTTCTACCCTCTCTGTGGGCAGAGATACTGCAAGGGAGACCACTGAATGATACCTCTCCAGGGGAGGAGAATTTCTCCAAATTTCCTCAAGTGTTGAGTGTACAGCTTTTTTGTTTCTTTTTCACCTCTGTTACAGCTACCATGTTGGAAAATAGCATCAGCAGTGTTGACATCTTAGCAACTATTTGTATCCATCACAATGTTCTCAACTTGGCATCATTTTGAGAAATGGAAGTTACCCCATATAATGTGGGGACTCTACCAAAATATATGGCCTTATCTTTTAATAGGGTGTAAAGAAAAGACATATCTCAGTTTTTCAGTAAAATATCTTCTGAAAAATACTGGCTTTATGCTACCCATGGTAATCTTCCTTCTTCCCTCAGCAGATAGTAGTGTTCATTTTTATTAATCTCTCTAGCTTACAGGAATCATGTTGTTTGCCATGGTTGATGAAAATGCTGTAGTGTAGAGGGAGTAGTTGAAGGGAGGACTATTAGACAGAAATATTGTTTTTATTGTATCTCTGCATTTGGAAAAGGCTCACAATTCATTCTCGCTATATAGCATTGTAGTAGGCAATAGGATAACAATGCATATTAATAAACAAAAATAAACAGGTGTAGCAATAAGCAGTCTATAAAGCAGCAGTATACACTAAGATAAAATTATAACCATGTATCCCACTCTGGTTCTCCTTATTTGTCCTGATCTATAGTGATATCCACCAATCCAAATGAAAGCCTGGAAAAGCCTTAAGACTACCCAAGCTTCTTGTTCATATGAGGTTAAGACCCTGGACGGTGTGTTGATTCTTGTGGGAAAGTTTTAGGACCATGGACAGCACCCCAATGAATATGAATGGGAAAGAAATCTGCACTAACCAGGAATTTTTACAAATTTAGTTAGTTAGTGATCTGGAAAATATTAAAGAAAATATGTACAACAAAGCTGGTTGGAGACTGAGAAATATAATGGAAAGAAAACAGAGATGTTCACATCCCTATGCATTTAATGCTATCCAATTAGAGATGCATGGCAGATCTCTGTGTCATGACCTGGCTACCATGTAAGTGATGACAGAATCCATATTTTCATATCATTCTCTTTCCTAAAGTAAACCAGTATGGCATATTTTATAGAATCCAATAAAAATACTACATTCTGTTTTGTATCTCTGTATATCTTTTATTGTTATTGCCAAATATACACTCTGCATTGAGAAGCTAGAGTTTCATTTTATATATCTGAAATCTCTCATTTAAAGTTCTTACAAACAACACATCAACTAGACCCTTATCTTGCATATTTAATCCCTTAATCCTTTTTTATTTTTCTTCCTCATATCCCTATTGGGACCAAGTGAATTCAATTCATAACAAAATCACTTCAGTAGAAATATTAACTGGTTCAGTACCCCAAATTCCAAACATATTTACTTGGAAAGAAGAACTGTGTGAAATATGTTATAGCATAACCTTTGGAAGACCAGGGCTGCATCTGCACTTCAAGAATAATCCAATTTTACACCACTTTAACTATCACAGCTCAGTGCTATAGAACTCAGTGAATTATAGTTTGTTGTGGCACCAAAGCTCTGTGACAGAGAAGTCTAAATATTTCACAAAATGACAAATCCCACAATTCCATAGCACTGAATTATGGCAAAGTAGTGTCAAACTGGATTATTTCTGGAGTGTGGATGCAGCCTCTTTCTAGTTTTTCAGAAGTATTTTGCACCTTCTCTTATTATAGTGACTCCCATGTTATGGACATAAAAAAAATCTGTTCTGGGTTTTATCCCAGCCTTTAAGAGAGTACAATGCTGAAAACTGTTACCAATAGAGCATCTTTACACTTAAAGTCTGGATTTAAACTCAGAGTAGATTCAGTTCATTGCAGCACACATGTTAACTTCTATTGCCTAATTTTTTTCCTAAAGATTTGTTGATTTTGTGCTTTTTTTGCCTGGAAGCAGTAATAACAAGTATATTGGCAGCGTCATTGTTTTGCAGCCTCCAATTAACCTGCACCATTATATGACATGGTGCAGGGAAGATAGTGGCAATCACACATAAAGGAAGGAAGGAAGGAAGGAAGGAAGGAAGGAAGGAAGATAATATTCAGAAAAATGTTATAAAATGGCCTGCTTTTTGAGGTGATGAGTAAAAGGAGGAAGCATTCCATTCAATTCAGCTCCATTTCAGTTACAATCTTGTTATACACTTTAATTGCCCACAGTAAGAAATATAGACCCAACAAAAGACCTGGATTAAATGGGCATTGGGTTGCTGCCACAGAACAGAGAGAGTGCTGTGAGTGAAACTTCTTTCAAACCTCTATATTAATAGAGCTGGAATTAAAATGAAAAACATATTAACAAAATCTCTCCTACCCCTTAAATACACTGTGGATTTATTCAGTTAGTTTTCTTCTCTGCAAATGTCTAATATGTTTTGCTTTGGTATAATTTACCTAGGAAATTTGCCTTGAATTTCACTTGAGACAAATTTTAATGGAATGTTTAACCTATAGTAATGAGACAATTCAGACCTAATAACAATGTTTAGAAAATGAAGAGAGGCTGATTCCAGGAGAATTAGGGCATGATTCCCAAACACCACCACCAAGCACACACATGTATCCATAATATTGGCTATAGGTCTGGAAAACCCTCGGGAGCTGATTTTTGGAAAACACAGAAGGCTACAGAAAGGAAGAGAGGAACTTAAATTGCAGCTGCCACTACTACATTGGATTAAGCCTCTGTTGTTTTGTTTATTGCAGTAAGTATTCATGTCATGCCTCCAGAGCATCTTTGATGCTCTTGAGACATATATTTAGTTGAGATTATATTAGCTTTTCTATGTATTAGTTTAGAAGGGAAAATAGAGATCTACAGCTTTAAGAAAGACAAGGATTGTGGGAAATCCCAGGGTCTTATACTGTCTCCCTCTAGTTAGTTTTAGTGTGTAATAAGATTTCAGCCAAGTCAGACCTGCAGAGAGTATTTTCCTTTGACAAAGAGATAAGTCCACAGAGGAAGAAAGATAGATTCCACCAAGAAGAGAGCAAGGTATTTAGGAAGGACTATTGAAAAAAAGGAGATAAGTTTCATGTTTTGTTGTTATAACCAGTAAAGCTTTTAAAAACTTAAGAAATTTGTGGACAAGTCTTTTGTTCTGGCTGTGTTCCCGAGAGCCAGAGGCCTTACTATACCCAAAGTCCATAGCATTGCTCTTGGGACAAAACAATTCAGAAGGAGGGAATCAGGAATTTATCTACCCACAGAACATTTTTATCATCATACATCAAATTTTGTGACTGGCACAGTTTGAGTTCTGTATGAAATGTTTATGTAAAAGTATCTATGGCCCTCTTCAGATGGGCCTTTTAGCACATACCAAGTACGTGTTAGGGTTGCCTCAGAGCGTCCTTTACAGACACTCCCTAACCCTAGCACGGACTCTGTACGTCAAAATGGCAGTGCCCTGTACAGATGGGTGCCGCCATTTTGACGTGACAGCCGTGCCACGTCCAAACAGCGTGGTGCGGCTGTGACGTGCTTGTGCCACTACAAGACGCATAGGGCACCCTGTTTGGCCGGAAGGACTCCGAAACGAACTCCTTCCTAGGGAGCACCTCATTCCTGCAGCCACCAACGGCTGCGGGAACAAAGCCAGAGGGAAGGGGCCAAGTGGCCCCTTTCTCTCCCGCAAGCAGCTCCTGGGGTGTCCGTAGCATGAAGCCCCAAGGACACCCCTTTCCAGGTCGGGGGGGGGGAACAGCATTTTGCCGCTTTCCCAAGGCCTGGAAAAGTGGCTGATCGGGGCCTCCGGGGCTGCCACTGTGGTTGTCAGGCCCCAATCCGAGGGGAAAGGGGCAATGCAGGCTGCCCCAAAGGGGAGGTCTGTATCCTGCCTAACTGAACAACATTGAAATGTGGGTGTCAACCATATGAAAGAGGTAAATTCAACAAGTGCAGTGGAAAAGCATGGAAAAGAACATGTTTATCCTGTCTGACATGTATATGTTAATGATGATGATGCTTTCAGGAGGGAAAAAAGATACAGCAACCCTAATGCAGCACTTACCATGTTTGAATACAATGGGATTTATTCCTAGGCTTTTAAAGACTTTACACTCAAACCTCTGGGGCTGAATAGATGATTTGTTTTAGTTCCTCTCATATTTAGTTTTGGTCATCTCAAGTTCTTTCCATCCTGTATATGAAAACATTTGCGGGGGGTAGTTTCAGAGTAAGTAATCATTCCCTCTGAGTATTCCATTCTAAGAAAACTATGAAATTAACAGGTTCACCATATGTCAACAGGTCACTTGAAGGTACACACACACACACATACACACACATTCTTATAAAAAATTAATTGAAACAAAATTCTCTTCCATTTCTACTCTTAGTTTATATATTATTTTAGTTCGGTAGTCTCCTGTTATAGACCCACTCATGTCTAGTTTTCCATTAAGATGCACTATATTATCGTGGTGGAGGCAACAACACTTAGATATTTAAAACTAGACCTTGGTGGCAGGCTTCTACTTCATTGCAACACTTTCTCTGAATGCAGTTTTCCCCAGTCAGTAGATTCCCATAATTGTGAGCATCAGCCATTTAATTCTGTGGAGGAAATCGAAGAGCATATTCAGAGACATTACTGGAATGGGCATTAAACTAAGCTTCAATTCCACTGACCCCAACATTGAGAAGCAAACCTTCTCCCACCTACTCAGCCCCTCTTTGAGGTTCTTTTCTTTGGGACACCTCTATTTTTGCTCCCTGTAGAAAAGAGAAAAACAATCTGTTTGCTTCAGTTTTTCCTGTCTTCAGTGTTGTAGATTGTAGTAAATTACAATTTTAATAAGAACTGGAACAGAAATTTCACTTGTCGATCCCTGGACTTGGTCAAATGTATCAAATTTGCATTCTGTTCCATCTGAGTTCTGTCTAGACTAGTGCTTCCCTTTAAGAAATTTAGACTTCAGCTCCCAGAAGCCTCAGCCATGTTGGCCAATAGTCTGGGATTCTGGGGGCTGAAGTCCTAAATCCCCTAAAGAGCACAGGTTGGGGACCCCTGTGTAGACTCTAGCATCAAGAGTGTCATTCAGTACTGGAGGTTGATAACTTTATATTGTCAACAATTTTGGGGGATGGTTTTCACAATTGACAACCACTGGACATGAGTCTAATAGGATTTGCAGTTCAAAACATCTGGCAAGATTGCTTACCCCTCTGCTATGGTATGATAAGATTTAGAACTGCTTCTGAATAGACAGATATTGTCAATATACTTTAACAGCAGTTTTAAAAACTGTACTTTAACAGCAGTTTAAAAAACAAAACCAAACAAAACAAAAAAACCATCATCCTATCCCTGAAGGGTTCCCTCCTGCTGAGAAATTCAGGTGTGGTATGGCTCTGCATATTGGCATGCTGTTGTGTTGTCAATATTTCTTACTTCAAGCAATGCCATCTAATTGCTACAGCTAATGTTCATTATTGCTTTCCAATAAACAGTTGCCCTACTGAGTAGGAGTCATAGCTGTGTGAAAAGTATTCCTGAGAATTCTGGTCTTAATGTATGCCATCTGAAAAAAATATGCTGCCATTTAGCATACAGCAAATGTATCTCTGGCAGCAAGGGGAAAAGGAAAATTATGAATATACTTAAAACAATCAAATACTGTCATAGATGGTATTCTGCCTATCAGTCAAGCCACCAGTTATCTCTTATAAGTTATCTTACTGGAGTGTCAATCAACTGTCCTGCTAGTGAAGTCTGGTTAAAAGTAATGCTAGTCCTTCTTCCCGCTTCGATCTGCAGGGAGAGGCGGGAAATAGAAAAATAAAAATTATTATTATTATTATTATTATTATTATTATTATTATTATTATTATTATTATTATTATTCCTCCCATAATCATTCTGTCACTAGGGAAATTTAGATGGAAGCCAACAACAGTGTGCTGAAAAAGGCTCAGGCTAACATAACACTGCCTAGGATCTTTGGTCAACATGAAACAAGGCTCCAAGTGCAATATATGCACAAGAAAACTGACACGACTCAAGGTCCGTCTTGCTGCCTCAGAGTCCAGTCCTAGCTGTACAAGATGGACAAGTGCCAGCTAAACTGACCCAATCTCATGTCCCCCCTTGAGAGTTTGGCTTCAGAAAACAAAACAGACTTTCTGAAGCCGTGGCCTCCTCCAGCTCAGTCTGATAGTCACCTGAGTTCTCCAGAGGAGAAGGAGGTAGGTGAGAAAGCTCAACTTTCTTAGAAAAAATGAAGACTTCAGTGTTTGGCACAAACCCAGTCCCTCCCCAGCAGGCAAAGTTAAAAGCTGCACACACAGCGGTAGGAAACGTTCTTGGTCCTATTTTGTACCAGCAGCTACAGACCTGGGCTGGAAGATATTTGGATTTGGCATAGCCTGATATCTCTCTCTCTCCCCTTTCCCTTTTTATTCATTCTTCTGCCAGCAGTTCTTTTCCAGCAGAGCATTTCTTCTGCCAAATTAAGGGTTTTGCTGGCAATAGGTAATCTATCCTTGTAGAAGAAGCTTGTGCCTCTATGAGTTAGGATTGCACTGTTAGATGGTACAATTATTCAGCATTTTCTCAATGATGAATGCTCTTCAGTTCTTTCACTGCACCATGCTTTAAGTAGTTAGCCTTGGTATTTCAAGGGACAGTGTGGCAATCTTAATTTCTTGTTTAGTACAGTTCTATACTTTCTTAACTAAGAAATTGCCCTGTGAGATACTGTAATTTGCACCAGTTCTTTCAAACCAACACACAGAGAGAAGAGGGAAAGACGGGCTGTCTTCATAAGCCCCTCCCTCCATCTTAACTGCTATTACTCTAGCCTTGGATGAAAAGAAGAAGGGGCAGGCATAGTTCCACCATGCCTAGCTCCAGAAACAGAAGAAAGGCCTCCCCTCCATCTTAGCTGCCACCACCCTTGCCTTGGAGGGAGAGAAGAAGTGGCAGGGAGAGCTCCACCATGCCTGGACCCAGAGGCAGATGGAGGACCGTCACTCCTGCCACTGCCCTGGCCTTGGAGGAAGAGAAGAACTGGAATATCTGCTGGATTCCATCCCTTTCCCCACTGCCATTGTCTTCTCCTTTTGTGTCATGTCTTTTTAGATTGTAAACCCGAGGGCATTGAATTGTCAAATTCGCAAGCTGTAAGCAGCCCTGAGAGGCTTTATGGCTGAGGAGCAGGGTAAAATTACTCAAAGTAAATATATAAGATAAATATCTATGCAATTTATTAGACCAAAATGTAAAACTGCTTACAGTTGAAATGACTTCTCATGTACATATGGTGTTTGTCAGGTTCACATTTTTTATTTTCTCCAAACTTAAATTTGGGATTGATTATTTTATTCTCAGGTGAGGATCAACAGCAGAGGAGTAGTTATTAAGTATCAGTCCCATTTGGGAAGAGAGGTGGGATATAAATCCAATAAATAAATAAAATTAAAAAGTTTGATACCAGTTGCTAATTACTCACCAGATTAGGAGTGGAGAAAATATCTGGAAGATATCCAGATTAATCAGCATCCTACCCTGAATACAGGGAAATAGATTGGTGTTAGAATCCCTGCTCTTATCTCCAGATAAGATAAAAGACAGATAATCTCCAGATAAGTAACCAACAATTGCAAGAATGAGACCAAAAACATCCTATTTTTCCTTAAAGTTTCCACAATCTGAAGTTGATGGCTTTCATGGCCGGCATCCATAGTTTTTTGTGGGTTTTTCGGGCTATGTGGCCATGTTCTATCAGAGTTTCTTCCTGACATTCTCTGAAGATGCCAGCCACAGATGCTGGCAAAACATCAGGAAGAAACTCTGATAGAACATGCCCACATTTCTACAATCTGCACAAAATTGCAGTGGTGGCCAGTGAATTCTCTGTTACAAGGAGGGCAAACCTACTCTTGGTTTTACCTTTACTTCTCAGTTGAACTGGAATTCTGCTAGTACTGAACCTCTGAAAAAGTAAGGTCCATCATAATCAGAGCTCCTGTTCATTCTAAGAAGATCAGTGATAAAACCAGGAGTGAATTCCATGCCCACACATCAATGAACCCATCAGCTACCACTGTAAGGATGTCTCTAGGCTTAACGACTATCTTTTTCTTTTCAATAATGAACACAAACACAGAAAGACTCACTGAAAAGGATTTAAAATGGCAGTACAATGGGGGGGAGGGGAATTCAATTTGTGCAAAAACCAAATAAAAATTAAAACAAAAACCTCTCTAATTTGAGAATTCCTGCTGAAAAGGGTAGGAAATACCTCACCATCTTGCAGGCCAAGACAATAATAAAATTTTCCTTTTTACAAATTAGAATAGAAAAAAAAAAATCTACTTTTACCCTCTTGTCCAGGGAGGGGAGATGCCTCTGCAGGAGCCTCTGAATAGGAAAACACTGCAAGATTAGGTCTAGGGTACATAGTTCTTTCTCCCCAGTTATTATCTCTGCTGTAATTGCATTCAGTGAAAAACGTATGTTAAAGTTTGCCTGGCATAAAAACATGAAAAAATACATTGGGATCAAACTAAATGCTGTTTAGTCCTGTATTCTTTTCATGCAATGACCTAACTGATGTCTGTGGGAAGTTCATAATTATGACATGAATGCAATAACAATCATGACAGTGGCTGGTATCTGACAAAGCATGCATACACACATACATACATGAAGCACAGAAGTACACAATTTCCACAGACATTGTTCTCTGTGCAAAAACCCTTTCATTGTAAGACGAATGAGTGAGTTCTGACTTAAACCCAGAGCCGAAGAACCAAAGAACCAAGGAATTGTGCTTTAAACATAGCTAAAGCATTGATGTGACAAAGGTATTTGGCAACCGAGGTGAGGAAAGTCTGAAAACTTGGGAGCTGAAGCAAGGTGCCGTCCAGGTGTGGCGAACCATGACCGGGAAGGACCTTATCTCCTGAGTCGCCATGAAGAGGAACTGACAGGACAATGGAGGGCTTTGAACAGAATGAGTTGCTTTGAACATGGACTGATCTGAACAGCCTGTCTCTCCTCCCAAAAGAAGAAGTTGAGTAATGGGCTGCAATACTGCAAGACTTCAGCAGCCGAAGTCAGAGAGAAGAAAAAGTATAAAGACCCTGGACTTTCATCTCCATTTTGTTGGCATCTACTGTGGCAACGGTGTCATCCCCAACCTTCGAGAACACCTGATCAATGTTCGGCGGAAGGAAAGTGTGTGTGAGTATTGTATGAGCTCTTGATAATCAATGTTTGTGTTACTTTTGTGATTCAATAAATGTTACATGCATAGTGTTTAAAACCGAATTTGGTGTCTCAATGTCTTTCTCAGCCTTGCTGTGAATAGGTCCACGGAGGGAGAGGTTTTCATTACACGCTCTCAGGATAAACAGGTTGCCCTTACAATCTTGGGCATAACATCATGATTGGCAGAAAATATTTTGCCCATTTTGCAGATAAGAGGAAAATGTCAGTTTCTTGTTCTCACCAGATGCATCAAAAAGATGTACATCCCTGCTATGGCCCCAACTGGGGACAAGATAATCATAACATAAATTAAACACATTGCCAGCCATAACAATGATTTTTTTTTCTCTTTCAGTACTTTATCTTCATAACTGGGAAAGACAACAAGTGGTATATTGTAAGTTTACAGGTGTGAACAATAACATGCCCATGGAGCAAAATTCTGGCAATCTAGTGAATGTTTAATCTTAGTGAAGAACATCTGGCAACCTACAATTCCAGCACGTACACAAACAAAACTACAGCCAGTTTACATCATTTGTTGGTTTTACAGGTGTTGAGAGTGGACTTAATGTGTCTTTAAACTATCCAAATGCCCTCCTGTATGAGCAAGCAGCTGTAACAACTTCAGCTGTTTATTTTTCTTCAATATCTGATTTCATCCTAAATCACTGCAGAAGATAACAAGTGCTAGTTATATTTCTTCCCATTCCTTCCATGATTATTGAAGAAAATCAGTTAGTGTTAGCTTTGTCCATGCCTGTCTGTCCATTTCCTTTTCATCTTATATCTCCCCATAGCTTTTTTAAAAAAGGTATTTCAGCGTTAACAAATACCATATTGTTGACAGATGGGGAAGACGGTACAGCAAAAGAGCCAAGAGCAATTAATGCCTCTATTAAGCAAAGCATAGCTTTCCAAGGATTACAAAGCACCAGCTTCTCTTTCTTTGTAGTGGTGACCTTCAAGATGATGAACAAGGTTTTGTCAAAATCCTGGCAATGGAGGAGAAGAATGACTGAACATTATCTAGAATCTTCTTTGTTGTTGTTATGCTCCATCTTAGTTATACCATACCTGTTTCTCATAAGAAGAATTTCAGCATTGTTACTGGTTTCAGAAAGAGATAATGCATTTGCATCACTGGATTTCAAGGTTTTAGCCATTATTATTACTCTGCTTGTTATTGTTAAAGTTAATAGAACTGTCATTAAAGAACTGTAGTTATTGCTTGGCTTTTTTAAAAAAATACCTTGAAAAAAATGGTGCACTATTTGTTGGTCTCTTTCCAGTCTTGAATAGGCAGGGTTTTTCACTTCCCTTCTCTGTAGTCTTGTTCCTTGCAAGAGTTCCTCTGTAGGCAGTGGCAACTGGAAGATATGATGACTCCACTCCAGGCTGAAATCCAAACTTTAAAGAACCCATGTATGGTGTTGAATCCTGCCCCCCAATATATTCAGCACGTTGGAAACTTTAAAATTTAGACTTTATCCAGGGTGTTTTTACCACTTTACTCACATGGCAGTCTTTAGTTGCCAGTGTACAAGAAGGAAAGTATTCTACTTCATTGATGGCAATACTCTGTTTGAAGGAGCCCTCTGTTTAAAGAGATGTCCATTTTAAAGGAATGTGAGAAGAGACAGAGAGAGGCTCTCAAAATGTCCATCAACTGTAAAAGTACGAGACTGATCAGACATGCAGAACACCTGATCACAATCTTTGCCATTATGGTGAAGGGCTTTATTTCTAGCTGTTGTTGTTAACTACCTTTAAGCCATCTCCCGATTCATGGCACCCCAAAGATGAGACATCTCCAAGATCCTATATCCTTTACTGAACTGCTTAGGTCCTTCAGATTCAGGCCCATGACCTCCCTAACTGAGTCCATCCCTCTGATGTGGGGTCTACCTCTCTATCTTCTTTCCTCCACCTTTCCTTGCATTACTGTATTTTCAAATGAGTCATGCCTTCTCATGAGGGGACCAAACTATGACGATGAACATCTTGGATTCCAGGGATAGTTCCAGGACAAATTTGTTTGTTTTTTTGGCCATCCACATATCCTCAGCACTTTTCTTCAGCACCACATCACAAATGCATTGATTTTCTTTCTGTTAGCTTTCTTTATTGTCCAGCTCTCACATCCATACATGGTGATGGGGAATACTGTGGTGTGGAAGAATGTAACTTTAGTGCTCAGTTGTACATCTTTACACTTTAGGATCGTGTCTAGTTCTTTTGTGACTGCCCTTCCCATTCCTAGTTTTCTGGTATCTTGACTAAAGTCTTCTTCTTGATTGATGTTTGATGCAAGGTATAGTGATTTATTTATTTTTACTATTTTGATTTTTTCACTGTCTACATTCAATGTATGTAGATCCTTCATGGTCATTATTTTTGTTTTCGTTATGTTCAGCATTAAGGCTGCCTTTGCTCTTTCTTTTTTAAACTTCCTTGGTAATTGTTCCAAGTCCATGATGTAGTATGATATTATCTTAGATTGTTGATATTCCTCTTTCCTTTCTTTATTCCTCCTTTTCCCTGCTCTTTGTATGATATTTTTTGCATACAAGTTGAACAAATAGTGTTATAGAATATATCCTTGGCTGACCCTTTTCCAGTGAGAACTATTCTGTTTCTCTGTATTCTGTTCTAACAGTAGCCTCTAGTCTTAAGTACAGATTTCTCATCAGGACTATCAGATGTGGCCAGATGACCAATGCAAAAACCAAATAGATTGTGTAATGATAGATTATATAATTAGAAGCAAAAGATGGAGATGTTCCATTCTGGTGGCCAAGGCCAGACCAAGTGCTGACTGTGGTAATGATCACAAAGTGCAGATATCAAAAATAAGAGTAAAGCAGCAGAAGAAATCAAAACTAGTCATTATACTAAAATATGATCTAAACAACAATTCACTGGTGTTGTAAGAAACAGATTTGCGCTAATAAGCATAATTGACCAAGAACCAGAGGAAATATGATCAGAAGCCAGGGACATAACAAGGGAAGAATGTAGAAAGACACTAACAGTGTCCAGAAAGAAGGAGAAGAAACAGTGGATGACATACAAAACACTTCAAGCAGTAAAGGCAATAAGAGAAGCTAAGGATATAGGAATAAAATCAGAAATATGAATGCAACTGTATGACTAATGTGCAAAGATAAAGAGAACTACTATAATGATCACTGTAGAGAAACAGAAAATAATGACAAAAATGGAAGAATAAGCAACGTCTTCCATGACATCTTCAAATGGAAGTTGAAACCAAGGGCCGGCATGCTCTTTGACAATTTTAAAACAACATCAGCAATCTACAAGACAAGGAAGAAATAAAAAAGACATTGGATGCAATGCACAGAAAAGTTTTATATAAAACAGATGAGAAAATTCAAAATGCATGGAATGAAGAACTATATGAAGATGAACACACCTATTCGGGGCAGAAAAAAGCCATCCCTTTGCTGCTGGAGCTGGCTTTTCGATGGCTCTGGGGTAAGTGGTGTCAAAACAACACGCCCCAGGGTCGCCCACAATCCAGGGGCATGGTGTGTCCCAATGCCATGCCCCCAAGCTGGCTAAAAGCCAGCTTTACCAGGCTGTCTATTTTGGCCCTATGTCAATAAGTATGGGAAACAAAATGATGGTCAATAGATTGGAAACTATCAATAGAACTATCTGTTCTAAAAGTAGCCTCTTGTCCTAAGTACAGTTTCCTCATCAGGACTATCAAATGTCGTGGCACTCCAATTTCTTTGAGAGCATTCCATAGCCTTTCATGTTTTATACAGGCAAATGCTTTGGCTGAACAGAGAGGAAAGGGGGGAGCTTGAAGAGAACAGAAAGGGGGTCAACCTAGACTAATATGATTGTTTCTAATTACATGCAGATAAAAAGTAATGCTGTTTTGTCTTTTCCAAAAATATATTCATCATTGTGTGTATTTGTCCCTAGTACAGTTGTTTATATCCTCTGTATATGTATTATTATATGGGGGTTTGGTGGGGAGGGTTAGGAAGCTGTTACTACAGTGGACCCTAGGGTTTGGTTCCAAGATCCCCCGTGGATAACAAAATCTGTGGATGCTCAAGTCCCATTAAATATGACATAGCAAAATGGTGTCCCCTATAAAAATGGAAAACCAAGGTTTGATATTTGAAATTTATACATTTTTTTTAACATTTTCAAACCGTGGATGCTTACAATGTATAAAAAAAATCTGTGTATAAAAAGGGCTGACTGTACAAGATTCTGAGGAGTGTTAATACAGAAAGAAATATGCATTACATTTTATGTGTTGATTTGGTCAGTGCAAGCTTGACAAGTTCTTACTCAAATGGGAACTGACCAAAATTCAGATTGGTATGCACACTGTATGTATCAGAAAGTAGGGAGCTGGCTATTAGGGTGAGCAACTGAGCTTGCAGAAGAATTGTGGCAGGGGCTGTGAAAAAGCATAGCACACTTGGGTCAAATGATAAACACTATCATCACAATTAACTACTGTACTGCTCTGGTTACCCTTTTCTGTCAGGGTGTCATGGTGAGGTAGAGACATACATTTTGATCTGCCCAGTTCTGTGGCCTAACCTAAGCACCACATCATTACTTTTCACTGATTCTGTAGACCTTTCACTCTGGTGTTCCCTCTTTGCAAATACAAATTTTGGGAAATGTGGAACTGAACATAGGGAGTGCTGACATAAAGGTGGGGCTATACATTTTGTTGATAATGTAGGTGTTAAGCATAATAATAATAATAATAATAATAGATAGTGAAGTATCCTGTTAGGAGCTGAAGGGGGCTGCCATTCAGCATCAATAAGAGGACCTCAGATTTTCCAGTGCTGTTTTAAAGTTTCTATAGAATGAAATAAAACATTAGAATATGCTTATGGGTTTCCCTGTTTGACTCTTTCAATATAACACTGAATCAGGGGAAGCTCCAATGCACTGATATATTTCTGATGCATTAAAAAATTGAATAAGGGGAAATCAGACTGGTAGAAGTCAATCAAATTCAATGTTTTCTATCTACCTCCATTTGATTTAACAATACAAAATGAATAATTTCTGATTTTTCATGCCTCATCAGTCTATTTATATCTGTTTGCCCTTTACTGTGACAGCTTTTATAGTATTTAGTGATGCTCCGTCATGAAGAAAGAGAAACATTTAAAACACTGGTATATAATTTTATTATTTCCCTATCCATTGATTCATTTTTGAGAAATGTTTCTTTGATTGTCTGCCAGTTTAAGCTACAGCTACAGCTTTTTTTCAAAACTGTTCTATGGCAGTAGCAAGTGTTAATCTGTTCAATCAGTGTAGGATTCATCAGATAAATCACAAGCAGAATTCTTCCATTTAACATCCCACTAAGGATGCAAATTCAGACAATCAAAATCAGTGCAATGCCATGAGGTCTATTTTCTGCCCAGCTGCTAGGACCATTTCTACAATTCTAACAAAAGTTCTTACCAAACTTCATAGTCTGGAAGAAATTTAGCACTGCAAAACAGTCAGTGCACTGAGTGTCTCCTGAAATAAAAAGGATATGCCAAAGAATATGTGTTTGCACCAATGTATAATTTTCCATAGCTCTGCAGCTGTTTTAGCCTTTCTTCCTAACCTGGAATACTTTACCAGAAATCCACCTACTCCCTTTACCTACCACCCTCACAGACTCCCACATGTTCCTTTCCAAAACTTCCTAGCTATTCTGTTTCTCTGCACATATTCTTTTTTCTTTCAGATAACATCCCCAGACATTACCATTACTGCAGACTTAAACCGTAAATTAAAGTGTGCATTTTGTCTGCCTTGTTTAAACTGAGAATTACCTACTGGCAGTAGTGGACAATCTGATTATTTTGACCCATTTGTGATGTTGTGATGTCAGGTGATAACTGAAGAGCTTTAGGAACCAAAAGCTAAGAGTAGTACAACATAAATTCTGATTTGTGTAAGTTTGAAGGAGTCCCATAGTGGTGTAGTGGTTGAGTGTGTTGGCTCTCTCCTCTCCTGCTGGATTTGTAATAACAAAAACAAAACTTTGACCCACTTGACATGCCAGTGTACAGTACTATCTGAGGTAAACACTCTTAGGAGCATATTACACAGAAGGCAAAGTGCCCAAATTCTGTAAATAAACAAGGATTAAATCCAGGAATATCCCACAAAAATGGGATTGTTTCCCCCTGACGTCACCATTATCCTGGATTTAACCCATTATTAAAGTGGCCAAAACATGCCTCTTTTTACTTTTGAGATTTGTCCAAAAGTAAAAAGTGGCCAAAAGCAGACAAAATGTGCATTTTAATTCATGGGTTAAGTCTGCAATAATGGCAATGTCTGGGTACGTCATCTGAAAACAAACCCGCTTTTGTGGATATTCGCAGATTTAACCTCTGTTTACGCATGGGATTTGGGCACTTCCCTCCCATCTGATAAACTCCTATGAAGCAAATTAAATGTAGCAGAGTAAGGAAGCATAAGTCCAGATTAAAGTATTGACATTGCACTGACCGCATTCAAATTTACAGACATAATTGATATCTTCCAAGTCCTTAGAGGTTCTTTATCATAGGTTGTAGTATTTACAGATATTTACAAACTCTCCTCACTGACTTCCATCAACATTACCATCTGCTGTAATACAGTTTCAACAGTCCACAAACCATTCAACCCACATAACACCAACCCACAGGCACCCTGACTCCAAGTGCACTTATATACTGAGATGGCTAAGAGTCATCACCTGGTGCTACTCAGCATGATACAACCCCTGTAGTAAATTTTTACATCATGCTATGTGCTCCGACTCAGCATTTCCTGGCAGTCTGACAGTAATGTCTGTCAATCAAAACATTTTCAGAACAGTTTAAAGAAACATAGTTCTGACAAAGTGTTGGACTACAACTCTGGAAACCAGGTTTAAATCCCCACTTGGTGACCTTGTCATACTTTCCCATCCTCAGAGAAAGGCAAAGAAAATGCCTCTCTGAAGAAATCTCATAAAGAATACTGTGAGATAGATTTTCTTCACAGTTGCCATAAGTCTGAAACGACTTGAAGGTGAACAACAACAAAATACATTTTAACTTTAAGGATGTTAGCCATACTAAGTTTCTCGGGAAGCATCTGTGAGAGGCCTGTAAACTGAAACAGTATGCAGTATAACAACTACAAAACAATTAAACCTACATCTAGAACTGTAACTGTTTAATTCAGAACATTGCATGACATTTACCCTGCCTCTTTCATTGCCTATTTTAAATTATTGTTTGCTGTTACCTATTACATTTTACATCAGCTTCCTTCTCCTTTACCTATTTCTCCTTTTAGTTTCTCAGACTTGTTCACTCAGGCGTGTTACAGACCGCCAGATTGCGGTGGTCTGCTGCCGCCGCCGCTTGCACCATCTGGGAGCCGTAGGCTTTAAACGGCGCGGCTCCCGGAAGCTGCCGAGAAGGAGCGCGGAAATCGTGCTCCTTCTGAGGCCCCGGAAGAGGTGCCGCAAAGCGCAAGGGGCGCATTTGTGGCGTCATTTCCGGGGCAACACGTGCGGATGCAATGCATCCAGCACATAAAGATGGCAGTGCCCATGTGTATAGGGCGCCACCATCTTTACGCCCTCGTCGCATGCTAGGGGTGAGGCCGGTGTGGATGCTAGGTCCTCGGCCAACCCTTAGCACGTGACGGGGACGTATTAAAGGCTCGTCTATAACGTGCCCAAGTTTCCCTCTGGATTTCCTGCCCTCAACCTTCCTTGGCTCCCAGGATCTCCTTCTTTGCCCAGCCCCATAATGTTAACATGCTAGGGTCTAGGTGAGATTTTAATCCTAGCCAAATGGACACATTCCTCTTCCCTCACAGAAACAGGACAGAAGTCCATCAACAATTTTCCTCAGCTCTCTGCATATTAATGAAAATCAGAGTATCAGTGTTAGATACTTATAACATCTTAACACCAAAAAGACGTCACCTGTTATCAATGCTCTTGGGGAATTTCACTGGGGATGTATCCAGAAACAAACCATAGGGGTTCCCTGCAAAGTTTAAATAGATGTAGCAAACTCTCCCATCTTAGGCTTTCTTCCCACATACAGATAAATTGGTGTGTGATCCAAATCGATGGATTGATTCAATATTGGATTGTGATTTACACTACACTTGCTCCAGTCACATTTTCTGGCATCAAAATAACCCATTTGTGGTTCCCATTCATTAATAAATCAATTTGAAATGATTCAGTTCCTGCTGGCTGAAGGGGAAATTTGAATCAATTCTGATCTGCTTGGGGTTCACATTTGTGCGGAATCGATTTATCGAAAAAGAAGCAGAAAAATCAGCCTCAAAAAGATTTGGGTTAAATGGGTCTGGGGTATACCCCCCTTTTGGAATCACTTCAGTGATTTGGATTAAGTGGGACCCAGAGTAGTTTGAACCGGTTCAAACCAATTTGCAATCCAGTTTAAAAGGTAGTGGAAATAAGGCCTTAGATAACATTTAAATAAAGAAATCCTGCCAGGCTCTCATCATCTCTTCCTGCTTCCTTTGCCACCATTAACAGTCATCTTTCCCAAGCCCATCACCCACTAAAATACCCTACACAGGGCCGGTACACACCTCCATAAAGCAGCATGCTCCCAGCGATACTGGGGTTAGGGAGCGCGCACAAACCGCACGCTCTCTAACCCTAGTACGTGGGGGCAGTGGACTAATGGTGGTGTCCTGTGTACATGAGCGCCGCCATTTTGACATAATGGATGCATAACATCAACACGTCACAGCGCATCCATTACGTCACAAGTGCACCATTGGCTTATCTGCACAAACTTAGCATATTTATTTATTTACTTGTGTTTTTCACATACACACACACAAGCATGCTGTTTTTGTTTTATTTTCACACTGTACTTTGTGCAAAAATACCACATGTGAATTTTTTTTTGGGGGGGGGGGATTCTTCTGTGTCCAAGAATTGCTTGGTAGGGTTTCCTGACACTAGAGAAATCCATCATCAATTTTTTTAAAAAATATATTTTTGAATATTATTTTCAACCCCTCACTCAAGAATGCTCTAAAAGTGGGTTTCTGTACTTGCAGGCATTTGGAATAAATGTTCCTTGAGCCTCCTTCTAATTTGATGATTCTGTGATCTTTTCATGCCATTATACTATCACAGGATAGGTAAACAGGTCATTTGAAAGAGTTGTAATGAAGCTTAAATCCAACTACTCAGGTTTAGCTAGTCTGTAGCTCACACTTAATGCTGCCTTGTGTGTCAGTTTTGGTTAAGAGTTAGTTCTGTGATACATTTGCATACACACAAGACACTGCCAGGTAGAATGTCAGACCTGTTCAAGTGTATGAACTCATGTTCTCCTCCACTGGCTACAGCCTACAAGGGACATAATCAGTAATGTAACTCGACAAGTATGGACTTTAGCACTGTTTAGCTCAAACAGCTGCTTTGTTTCATTGGACCAGAGAGAAGCAAAACCAAGTCGAAAGCAAACACCTGCAGTCAGAGTGGGTTTTGAGAAGATGAGACAGCAAGGAAAGCTGTGTCACAAGTATCCTTGCAGATGATAACATCCAAAAGCAAAAGGATTAAGGATCTTCATGGAAGTCATCATACACATTTTAATCTGCATCAGTTCCAGATAGTTAAAAATATATTTAAAAGCACAAGGAAAATATATTTTTCTTTAAAAAGAAGGTATAAAGGAAAATTCTGTGTTGGTGTTGTAAGTGTACAACTGTTTGGTACGTATATCAAGCAGTGTGCAATGTAGCCAGTGCAATATGAGCTTGTGGTTGAAACAGGAGAAAATTCTCAGGATTTTCTTGTAAAGCGATGGAGGAGGAGAAGGAGAAGGAAGAACTTCTTACATTTATTGTTTAGGAAACCCATCCTGAGATAGGGAAGTGGACAGAAAAAAGAATATTATCTGAACTTCAAAACAAAACAAGACCCCCTAAGGCTGGTTCTCATGTGAGAACGTTTGTCTAGCATCCATCCTGAGTAGGGTTGCTATATCCCAGTTTTACCCGGGACTTTCACGGTTTTGGGGCCTCTGGAATGCCCCCGCCCGGGTTTTAATACATGTCCCGACCCCAGCCTCCAGCAAAGGCCTGTAGTCGCTTTCCCCCTGGCTGTTTTATGGGAAAGCTCCTCCTCCTCTGGTCTTGGCCAATGAGGATGGAGGAGCTGAAAAAGCCCACCCCCTGAAGCCTCTCCCTCTCCTCCCACTGGCTCTCTGTGACCCCGTTCACTTCCCTCCGCAGCTGGGGTGGCAGGCAGGCAAGCTCTTGGCTGAGGGTGGGATGGGGGACGATCAGCTGGAGCCCCTCTTTCTCGCTCTGAAGGGGGTACAGGCAGCAGGGAAGGAGAGAAAGGGAAGAGAGAGGCCAGGCTCCCTCCTTTCCCCTCAACTCCTCCAAGTTCTTCTTTGTCTCCTTCCTCTTCTTGAGGAAGAGAAGGGAAGGGGGGCTGGACTTGCCTCTGAGGAACAACAGGAGCACGCCTGCCTCGCTCCCTGGCTTTTGTGTGTGTCTGTGTATACAACACAACAAGTCCAGCCCCCTTCCCTTACTCCTCCTCAAGAAGAAGAAGGAGACAAATAAGAACTTGGAGGAGTTGAGGAGGAGGAAAAGAAAGAGGAGGGAGCCTGGCCTCTCTCTCTCTCCCCCCCTCTCTCACACACACATACACACACACACACACACACACACATATACACACACACATACACATATATCCTCTGATGCATTTAGTCTCAGACTCAGAGGTGCTCCAAAATCACTATGTCTTTTAATTCTATTATTATTATTATTATTATTATTATTATTATTATTATTATTATTATTATTATTATTATCTGAAAGAAAGGGGCGGGGGGCTGGACTTGCCTCTGAGGAACAACAGGAGCACCGCCTGCCTCGCTCCCTGGCTTTTGTGTGTGTCTGTGTAAAACACACAAGTCCAGCCCCCTTCCCTTACTCCTCCTCAAAGAGAAGAAGGAGACCAAAGAAGAACTTGAGGAGTTGAGGAGGAGGAAGAGAAAGTGGAGGGAGCCTGGTCTCTCTCTCTCCCCCCCCCCCCCTCACACACACACACCATACACACACACCACACCAA
>NC_056525.1:22546842-22577924 GCF_019175285.1 Sceloporus undulatus | reverse complement strand
ACACACACATATACACACACACATACACATATATCCTCTGATGCATTTAGTCTCAGACTCAGAGGTGCTCAAAAATCACTATGTCTTTTAATTCTATTATTATTATTATTATTATTATTATTATTATTATTATTATTATTATTAACTGAAAGAATCTGCTTCCTCAGATGCATTTAGTCTCAACAAGATCTCTATAATATAAGGATTTATATTAATTTTTTTAAAATATTAATGTTTTTGGCTTTTAGTTGGTTATGTTCTCTATTTTTTAAAATGTACTACATTTTGGTCTAAATTTTGTCCTACATTTTGTCCCGGTTTGGTTGTAGAGAATTATGGCAGCCCTAATCCTGAGGCAGGAGCCTCCCGGATGCTTCCTTCCCAGACAAAGGGAGACAAAGGACTAACTTACTTTTGGAAGGAGAAAGTGATCTCTGAAGGCAGGAAGGAAGCAAGAAGGCTTGAGTACATAGGTCAGAGAAACAGAGAGGTGAAGCAAAAAGGCAGGCATGTTCCTGGTCATTAATCACTTTGCACAAGTGTTGATGCCTCTTTGCTTCCAACAATAAGTGCAGATATAGCTGTTTTCATGCTTGTGTGTGTGAGTGAATTTATTTATTTCCACCTTTCCCCCAGGACAGGACACAGGGGACCTTACAACAAGAATTAAAACAAAATATGATTAAAAACAGGTCCATTACAACATTGAAGAACACTTATAAAAAAACTTAAATCAGCTAAGATATTAAAACCAAGGTCCAAAACACACTGTAGAAATAATCCAGTTTGAGACTGCTTTCACTGCCCTGGCTCAATGCTAGGGAATTCTGGGAACTGGAGTTTTGTGGGACATTTAGCTTTCTCTGGCCCCATACAGACAGGCCAAAATTAAGCTGCTTGGGTCACTTTGGAGGTATGCTGTTTAAATGATGCATGTGTCCTAAGAGGCCGGAAGCCACACCAAAGCCATACTCCAGTCCTAAGCTTTGGCGTAGCTTCCAGACTCTTAGGACGCATGCATCGTTTAAACAGCATATCTACAAAGTGACCCAAAACAGCTTTATTTTGGCCTGTCTGTATGGGGCCCCTGTTAGAGAGCTCTGGTGCCACAATAAACTACAATTCACAATATTTCCTAGCACTGAGGAAGGGCAGTTAAAACGAGTTCAAACTGGATTATTTCTGCAGTGTGTTTTGGACCTTGGTTTTAATATGTTAGCTGATTTAAGTTTTTATAAGTGTTCTTCAATGTTGTAATGGACTTGTTTTTAATCATAGTTTGTTTTAATTCTTGTTGTAAGGTCCCGTGTTAAGATTCCTAGTGTGACCATGGTGGTTGCCAAGTTTTTGTCTGAGGCAGACAGGATCACAGGATACCTAACATCTACGAGGGGAAAACGGCTGAAATAAGCTCTGTCTGTATGAACTGACTAATTTTTCCTTGCACTTTTGATTTATTTTATATGTTATGAATTTGATTTTTCTGGGTCTCTGGACTGTAATAAAAATTGAGAGTGAGCTATTGGGCCTGTACAGACAGGCCAAAATAAAGCTGCTTCGTGTCACTTTGGAGGTATGCTGTTTAAATGACACACATGTCTTAAGAGGCCAGAAGCTATGCCAAAGCTGTGCTCCAGTCCTTAGGACTGGAGCATGGCTTTGGTGCAGCTTCTGTATCATGGAATCTCATGGGTATGACACAATCAATTAAAGGATTTCTAAAACAATTTGTAGTTCTATCTTTCATAAACTAGAGGCCACTGAGATCCAGTAATGTTTCCTATTAACATTAACAAGCTCTTTTCTTTCTAAAATGTCCACTTTTTGGCGGGTGGGGGTGGGGGTGGGGTGCAGAAAACACATTGAGAAGAAATAAATAAAAAGTATTTAAAAGATCATGTGTGTATTGCAAATATAAAATGCTTACATTTTGTTATGAATAATTTTAGAGCAGAAACTCTGAGTATTCTTAGTACTTGGACTTAGGGTTAACAGAGTGAATTCTGGAGAGGGCTTCTGTACCTTTAATGGTCCTATACAACAGTGAATTCCAAGTGTCAAAAAGAAATTTCTATGTGTACAAAACTATTAAGGGTAAAGGAAGTCATTCCAGATTTCATGCTGGCAACCCTGTATTGGACCCTATGCATACACTGACAAGTATACAAGTAGTTGTGAAAAACCGATTCAATCACTTTTGCAACACAAAGGCTCTTGTGCAGATAGAATCACAGAATCGTAGAATCATAGAATATTAGAGTTGGAAGAGACCACAAGGACCAACCAGACCAACTCCCTGCCATGCAGGAACTCTCAACCAAAGCATTCCTGATATGATAAGTTACAAGGCATTCCATTCAGGTAATAATAATAAATATTTATTTATATTTCACCTCTTCCATTTTGAGGATCGAGGTGGGTAACAGGTAGAAGCATTTCCACATCTGTGTTGGTCCAGAACAAGTGAATTGCATGTACAATTTCTCACTCTGTCATATGCAATTACTTTATGGGCAAAGAACATGGGAGTTGGTTGGTTGGAAAGAAATACCCTTTGTTCTGTATGGATCATGTAACAAATACCACCTGGAGCTATTTATAAGACAGCCTCCAAGATTAACATAGGAAAAAAAAAGCTCTGCAAAGTTTCCAGAGTGGCAGAACAAGAGGTGAGCTTCATTGAGATGGATACACATTTGTTTGCTTTGCTATTTAATGCTAATTTTGGAGCTTCTCTGCCTAAAAAGAATATGCAATTGAAATTCAGCTGTGTAGACTAGGGACGGAAAGAGAATTCACTGATATTTGTTTCTTGGCAGAGGGAAAAAAGAAGATTTTATTAACACTTGAAACATTCAGTTGGGGCATGTAAAATCAGGATTCAACATTCAACATACAGAAGGCATACACATGGAATAGGAATACAACGTGCCCTTCCCCTCCACCACTCCCTTCTCCTTTTGTGTTGTGTCTTCTTAGATTGTAAGCCTGAGGGCAGGGAACCGTCTAATTAAAAGATCGTATGTACAGTGCTGTGTAAATTTACAGCGCTATATAAATGAAGCTTAATAATAACTGCAAGGTCTCTGCTGTGGAGCTTTGTGCAGGCTGCAAAGGAAAAATCCTCTTATGCAGAAGCTGCTGGCTGGATAAAGAACTGCTGGACTGCTGAGTACTCACAAAGAGGACTTGCATTTTGGTCCCGATATTGGCTACCCCCCCTCCCCCGATGGCGGAGTTGGATTGAGGATGGGCTGTTTGCGGGCCTCCTCTGGGAGGAGACCTTGACAGTTAAATCATGCCATGGCAGCGATGACATGGTGTGAGGCTTTGGGGCCATGGCAAGAGGCAAGGCTTTGCCAACCCCCCCCCCCCCCCCCTTTGCCTCAG
Source organism: Sceloporus undulatus (assembly GCF_019175285.1). Classification (NCBI taxonomy): domain Eukaryota; kingdom Metazoa; phylum Chordata; class Lepidosauria; order Squamata; family Phrynosomatidae; genus Sceloporus; species Sceloporus undulatus. The sequence goes on along the minus strand of NC_056525.1, from coordinate 22,574,534 downwards.
TGTGGAGAAATGATCGACCCAGCTGCCATTGGTATAGTATGAAGTTTTTTTGGCCATGTAGGGGTTGGGTAGGAATTTCCCCCCTTTTCCATGGGTTTGTCGCCTACCCCATATTTTTTCCAGTGGCATATGGGAAATTGCCTTGGGTGAAGTCTGGATAAGACCTAATTTGCTTTTCAAAAGCTTTCAATTCTAATTGGACTTATTTAATCACCTCACTTTAGCATAAATACTTGAATTATATTTCAGCGAGCACCTTGGACACCATTTGGGTGGAAGGGACATTTCTGGAACCACCTCTTTAGGCCTTGTGACTTGGGGGATGGCAAAAAGAAATTGCCCTTAGGTCTGGCTTGAAAGTTAAACCCCATCTTTAAGCAGATTAGGATGAGGACTTTCTGGTTAGACTTCCTGATGTGGGCTGCCAGCAAATAACCCAGTTTATGGGTTGTCGTTGAGGACTCAGGTGTTATTGTCCAGATAAGCTGCAGAGGTGGTCAGGGGAAAGACATCAGATGCAGCTTCTCCCACACTTGGTTTTTGTTAGGAATTGGTTGCATTTCTGTTAAATATTTAATTGCATTTGAAGATTAGTAATAAATTGAATACTTGATTGTACTTTATGTTTTTAAAAATCAAGTACTCAATTTCTTACTAATCTTCAGTTTGGATTGCTAAAAAAAGCAAAACAGCTAAAAGTAAAAAAGAAATCAAGACAAGCTGAGGAAGATGTTGGGAGGGAGCTCCCATCCATTTAGCTAAAGGCTTATGGCTACCATTTCATCTCTCCATGGTGAATCACAGCCCCCACTCAGACGTACTATGGGAAACCTGAATGAATCACCAATTACCACTGTTAAATGTGTGAATCCATTTGGCATGCCTTGAGCAGAGGACACATTTTTGTCTCTTTAAGGGTGCATCTGCACCGACAGGATAATCCAATTTACCTTGATGTTACTGTAATCCTCAACAACCACCGGCTTGTCTATACACATCAAGGTGAGTTCAGGAGAACTCTCCATACACTTCTCCCTTTTGAACCCATCCTGGTCCAACATCACTCGTTTGTTTTTTCCTCCCCTCCTCCCCACGCCTGTGAATATATATATTACTGAACTACTCATGCTGGTCTCACCAAACATTACTATGTCACACACACACACACACACACGCGCGTACCTGAATTTTCCACTCAAAATTGGGATAAATTCCCACTTTTTTTTCCTTCCAGACTAAAGACCTGAGGTGATGAAAAGGCCTTGAATCAGCCCCAGTCTGCTTGTACTTCATTTGGTCAGCTGCTGTGAAAATAAGTGAGATCATTTTATTTGGCCCATGTAGATGTGATCTATGTCTCAAATACAAAGAAATTGGGAAAGTGTAGTCCAACACCTTCCCAGGGCTTCCCCTATTTATTTATTTATTAATCATTTTAACTATGGCCATTTACAGACTGCCAAAATAAAGCTGCTTCGGGTCTCTTTGGAGATATGCTATTTAAATGATGCATCGGTCCTCCTAAGAGTCCGGAGGTCGCACCAAAGCCACACTCCATTCCTAAGCACTGGAGTGCAGCTTTGGTGCAGCTTCCAGATTCTTAGGACCCATGCATCATTTAAATAGCATATCTCCAAAGAGACCTGAAGCAGCTTTATTTTGGCAGTCTGTAACAGGCCTATATATGTCCTTCCTAATGTCTCAGAAATTTGAGGAAGAATTTTGCCATGCTTTCTAGCCATTTAATAAAGGACAAGCATTAAAAACAAAACAAAACAAAACAAAACAAAACACCAGGAAAACAGTACATCTCATTCGGGGTATGTGCATTGTTTAAAATATTGGGAAAAATAGAGGGTGGGAACGTGGCAGGAAGAAGGATGGAGCAGAAGAGAGTGGTGTTCCAAGATCCTGCAGAAGGGTTATGTCCCTCAGCCTCTAGTAATTGCCCACCCTCATCTAAAACGTGTTGCATTTACTTCACTGTCATATTTGCATTACTATTCCAGTAAAGGGAAATGTTTTTCTAGGAACAAGTGTCTATAGAAAAATTATTGGAATTTCTCACCAAATGGTGAGAACTTTCTGTTTAAAAAAGATGAACTTGAACAGCAGTTAGCTAGGCCTCCATTCAATTGCTAAGAGTAGGCCCACTGTATCAATTGTTGAATGGCAATATGCAAATCCCATTTATTTAATAAGAATAATTTAGCTGGGTCTGACAATTAGATTTAGGCTGTAGACTTTTGAATGAAACTCACTTAAAACCCACACTCACTGTTAATTTACTATCTACTTGATAATCAGTTGCTTGGTTTTCCAGGGGCTAGTCTAGATGTAAGTGTACTATGTAAATTGGTGCATATTTTCACACATTCATATTGATAGATGTCTTCACTTTCCTGAACAAATTTATATTTATTTGCATCTATTCACCTTCCCTCTGCCCAAAATACTCAGCCATCTGAATGTATGTGAAGCAGACCGACTGCCACATGTGTGTTAATACAAATTTCTGCAGATTTCAGAGGATACTCTGGTAAAAAACACAAAACCTTGTCCCACAGAGTTTAAGGAGTTTTACATACACACACTGCCAAAGAAGAAGAAGAAGAAGAAGAAAAGCCCAAACTACTGTGATTTGTGTGTGGCTGGATCCTGTTCTATTTGACTGGAATGAGGAGTATTTTAAACATGTAGACTAGCCCCAGGTTCATTCATTTAAAAAGTTCTTAAAGAGAAATAATTTCAGGAGGGAGACAAGATCCCATGATGTATCTTCTGAGGGGAGAGAATTGCCAGTCACAAAAGAATTTAGTAAGAAAGCTTGAAAATCTACAAATTCATGTAATTTGAAAACAGTGGGAAAAGCAAGCATTAACTTTTGTCTACCATTTTTCCCAAGAGGAAACACAGCAATCCTTGAACTGTGAAGCATCCCACTGGAGGATATTGCTAAGAGAGCATTAGATATTTAATAGAGATTTTCACAAATCCACTCTGAGTTGTTAATATTAGCTGTATGAAATATTTATGATTTGGATCCCACATCAGGCATTTGCCTAGCTGTAGTCTGACCAATAATTGCCAAGGAGGAGTTGTAAGCATGCAATAGATGGATTGAGAGGGCACTTTACAGGATGTGTTTATAGCCTCCTTTTAGCTTAGGCTTTAAAAAAACAGGAAATCTTAATTGATCACTTAACTGTATTTAGTACAAAATGCATTTCAGGCTAGCTCTTCATGCATATGAGGCTTTTAAAAAGGTAGGAATAAAAGAGAAGTAATCACTTTTCCATCAAAGGCATACTAAAAACAAATACAGTGAGAGGGAGAAGTAGTTTCTGCTTGCTGCAAGGCAATCTGCATCTGGCTTCTAAATTTATCAGTCTTTCTAAGGGCCATGAACAAGATTAAGAAGAGATGCAAGCTAGGGATGGCGCATGTTAGCTGCTAATATTTACCTCTATTCAAAAACATTTTTTTAAAAAAATTCTTAATTGAATGGTCCTGTCTTCACATTGCACTGTCTGCCTACTTGACACTGCACAAAGAGAAATAAAAGCATCCTAGAAAACAAAACAACAAGGTGGTGTGTGTGTGTGTGTGTGTGTGTGTGTGTCCTTGTCCAGATCTGGTCACAGTCTTGAACTGGGGAGTATGGAGAGAATGTGGAGAAGCAGCAGAACAAGAGAGAGGAAATGGAAGAAGAAATGTATCTAGCAAGGGAGGAATAGTTACCAAGGGATGCATCATTACATGGAATTCATTTCAGTCATGGGTGAGAACTATGCAATTAAGAAAAAAACATAATGGAAGAGTTTGGTTGATGCAGAGGAATAAGCAGTCCTATAGGTTAAGAGAGGGTGGGTTTACACTGGTCAGAATACTGTGGGCTGCTACTGAAATATTCTGGCCCTGAAGCTATCCCGAATTCCCCTGTCACCTGCACATTCTGGAGTGATGTCACGTGGCTGTTTGCACAGTGCTCTAAGTGCAAGTTGCACCCTCTGAAGTCATAAACAAGACACCCAGAGCCAACCATATGTTCAACTTGTTGTGACCAGTATTGCCAATTTCCAGGGAATTCCCCAGAATCAGGAGAATTTAATTTCTTTCTTTCTGAGGCTTTTGACTGACTAAAAATAATAAATCCAGTGTGCCTTTTTTTACGCGGGGGATCCATTCTGGACACCCCCCAAGTAAAAGAAACGCGGATGCTCGAGCCCCATTGAAAGTAATGGGGCTTGTGCATGGTACAGTGGTGCACACACACCACGGGCACCCATACCATTAATCTTAATGGGATGCACCACCCCTTGCCCCTGTGCTCTCCTGCAGGCTACCTTGCGGCTTTCAGTGTATGCTGAAAGCAGCATATAGTGCGCCCTCGTATAATAATAATAATAATAGGATTTATTTATATGCCGCCCAATCACTGGGAATCCGAGCAGTTTACAACAGAGGGGATAAGAGACGGTTCCCTGCCCTCAGGCTTACAATCTAAAAAGACACGACACAAAAGGAGAAGGCAATGGTGAGGGGGGGGAGGGGATCCAGCATTCTTCTCTCCCTCTGAGTCTGGACCAAGGTAGATGGACTGGAGGGAGGGCTCTTCTTATGACGTATGATGCGGGCACACTGTATTGGGGAATTCTGGGGATTTGGGATTTTGGTAAAACATTCTCGGGAATATCTTCAAGGCTTGTTAGCAACACTGGATGTGGCCTCAGCAGGAGTGACACACCAGCAGGGGCAGCAGTGGGTGGGACAGTAGGATACCATTTAAACAGCCATTCAGCTTTGCTTTAGTGTTCTGGATTTTCTGGAAAGATGCAGTACAAGCTCTGAGTTGTTTTTTTTAATTGCTGTAAAGAAGGGGATGGTCTGGATTCAATACAAAACTGCCCTTCTCATGTGGAGACAGTCCACAATCAAATTGGGGCTTTGACCCCACATCTGAAGACAGGGCAAGACAAGGGTGGGTGGAAACTGGTTCATTTGACCACTGTAGACACTCCCTGAGAAGGAGTTGCAGACATAAGGGGGTTGATTGGGAGATGGGTGAAATGATTCCACAAAGGAGCAAAAGGCACAGGATGCTGAAGTTAGGGGCTATACAGATTGTCCCTAAGGGGTGGCGTGCAGCTGCCCCTTTCCAGCCTCTGGAAAACACAAGAAAGAGCCACAAAAAGCCTCCAAAGGGTGCTTTTAAAGGATGCCATAGCCGCAGCAGCACAGCATCATTTGGACACAGCAGTGGAGATATGTCATGATGGCATGCAGTGTCTGGACTGCTGCATGCCAAAATGGTGCCATGGAAAGAGAGTTAGGGCAAGCATAGTCAGGACGCTGCACCCTGACACTGCCCACAGACTGGCACTTTCTGCCGGTCTGTATAGGGCCTTAGATGACTGGAGATCACAGAGGGAGATCATAGAGGGAAGCACTTAGAAAGCTTCAAGTTAAGAAGAAGCTTGTTCTAGTGCAGGGGTTTCTAATCTGGGGGTCATTAGACCCTTTCTCAGGGGTTGCCAGGTGGGGGCTGCCTCCTCCTTTCTGGTGATGTGTGTTCAATAGTGGCATGGATACCTCAGAGGTTGGCAAACTCTTCTTCATTTGAGGTTTTTAAACAGAAGTTGGATGGTGATCTCCCATGGAATTTTCACTGTGGAATTGTACACTGGGAGGAGATGATAATCTTAGTGATTTGGTGGATTGGTGTACAACAGTGTACAACTCTGGCCTTCCAGGTTTTTGGCCAAGATGGCTGAGGCTTCTGAGAGCTGAAGTCCAAAATACCTGGAGGACCAGAGTTTGGGAAGCACTGGTGTAGAAGAAGGTACAGTACTTGGTTTCAGACAGATACAAGGATGTTGTGTGGATGTGAGATAGATGACATTGAAAAGATATCAGGGAGCATGCATACACAAGAGCAAGAGGCATCTTTTTTTTTAAATTTTTATTAATTAAGAAAATACACACATAACATAAAACATACAAAAATCCACAATACCTAACACTACAAAACTACAAACATATAATAAAACAAAAAAATATACAAAAAAATAATAATAATTGACTTCCTTATACACTGCTTCTCACCGGTTTTGTATTCCTTCTTGATCACTAAGCTCTTATTTATATATACATTTAATTGCCATTAACCTTATCTATTTTCACTACTTTCTAACCCTTTATTACTTCTTAGTTACTTTCTATCTTTCCTCTTATATTTCTGTCTATCACTATTCTGAGTCTTTAAACCTTAATTACACATATTTCATATTGACATTCTGGTTCCCAGAAAGAAAGAGGAGATAATTATATATATATATATATATATATATATATATATATATATATAAAATGAGGAAAAAGAAAAGGAGAGAGTAGGACAAAAAGAAAAAATTAGTATCACTCTTAACTATAATCAATGTTCACATCTATATCACCCCTATTTATCTAGTACAAAATACATTTACTTTATATCATCCTCTGCATGTAATTTCTCCAGCTTTCCCATATATTATAAAACTCATCCAAAGATTTATTATTCACTAGAAAAGTTAACTTATCCATTTCATATAGGTCTGTCATTTTTAACTTCCATTCATCTATCATAGGATATTCCTTTTTCTTCCAATATTTAGCGTAACTCATTCTAGCCGCTATAATAGCATATTGCAATACCTTTTGATTTTTTCTTTCTATCTTCATATTTTCCGTCATATTCAGGAGATACATTTTGCTCTTCATCTCTTCTTTAACCCCAAATATTTTCTTTATTTCTGAATGAATATTAGTCCAAAATGCTTTAGCTTTAACACAATTCCACCACATATGCATGTAGTTACCCACTTCTTTCTCACATTTCCAACATATATTTTTCGTCTGTTTAAACATTTTTGCCAGTTTATACGGGGTTAAGTACCATCTGTACATTTATAAACGTTTTCCCTCATTTGAATATTTATTATTTGTTTAATTTTTCTCTTCCAAAGATTCTCCCATTCTTCTAATTGGATATTTTTATTCATATCAATTGCCCATTTAACCATAAATTCTTTAATTGTCTCATCTTCTAATTCAAAATTCCTGATTAATTGGTATAATCTAGATATTTGTTTTTTTGGCTGTTTTATTATTATCTCTATTTCCCCAATTCCTTCACCAATTCCCATTTCTTTCTTATCTACCCGGAACGTCTCTTTGATTTGTCTATATGCAAACCAATTTACAGATAGTCCTTCCTCTACTAGTTCTCCCTGTGTTTTCATTATTATCTCACCGTTTTCTATTCTAGTAATATCCCTATATGTCACCCATCTATCTTTCTTAATTTCTTCTCTTCTGAAGAACGCTTCATTGGATGAGGTCCATAATGGGAGTCTCGGGAACCACATTTTTTTATATTTTAACCAAATTTTTAACATTACTTTTCTTATCCAATGGTTGTTGAAATTACTATCTTGTTTGTTTTTATTATACCATAGGTATCCATGTAATCCAAATCTCAGATCTATCTTTTCTAAATTAATATTTCTTCTATTATCCAATTTAATCCAATCCAATATCCATTCCAATACACATGCGTAATAATACCATCTCAAATTCATTAATGCTAGACCTCCTTTATCAATTGAATCGTATAATATTTTCATTTTAACCCTCGGTTTTTTATTATTCCAAATAAATTTTGACAGTTCCCTATCCCAGTTCTTAAAGGGTGTATCCTTACATATAATTGGCAAACTTTGGAAGAGAAAGATCAATCTCGGAAGTACTGACATTTTCAACACTCCCACTTTACTTAGCCAAGATAAATTCAATTTTTCCCATCTCTTAAGATCTACTTTGATATTATTCCAGGTTTTTTCATAATTGTTTCTGAATAGATCCAAATTTTTCGTTGTAATATTTATACCCAGATATTTAACCATTTTAATAATTTGAAATCCCATTTTCTTTTTAAATTCTGCTATCTCCTCCCTATTCATATTCATTGTCAATACCGCTGTTTTCTCTCTATTGATCTTAGAGCCGGCCATCTTGCCAAATTTTTCTAATATGCTCACTAAGTTTCCAATACTTTCCAATGGGTTCGCTATTGTCAAGACTAGGTCGTCCGCGTACGCTCTCAACTTATACTCTTCACCATTTAGTTTATATCCTTTTATCTCCTGATTTTCTCTAATGTTATTTAATAGAATTTCCAAAATCAATATAAACAGAAGGGGCGATAGCGGACAACCTTGCCTTACCCCCCTATGTACTTTACATAGTTCCGTTCTTTCTCCGTTTATCCAAATTCTCATTTCTTGCTTATTATATATTGTTTCTATCCAATCTTGAAATTTATCCCCGAATTCTAATTTTTTCATTAATTCAAACAAGAATTGCCAATAAACATTATCAAAAGCCTTTTCTGCGTCTAAAAAGATCATTGCCAATTTTTTAATCTATCTTTTTTCATGAATTTCAATTAAATTTGTCAAATTTCTTATATTATCTTTAATTTTCCTATTTGGCAGAAAGCCGGCTTGATCATCATTAATCCATATTTTCAATACTTTCTTTAATCTTGTTGCCAATATTGAAATGAATAATTTATAATCAGTGTTCAGTAGAGCTATTGGTCTGTAATTCTTTACAAGAGTTGGATCTTTCTCTTCCTTAGGTATCAACGTAATATCCGATTGTGCCCAAGTCTGTGGAATATTTCCATTTTGTATTTCAGTCATTACTCGTAAAAGAGGATCTCTTATATGATTCTGACATTTTTTATAATATTAATTCAGAAAGCCATCCGGACCAGGAGATTTCCCAAGTTTACTTTTATTTATTGCCTCAATCAACTCTGCCATTATTATTGGTTGGTTCAATATTTGTCTTTGTTCTTCCGTTAATTTTTTTAATTTTGGGGATTCCAGATAGGATATAATTTTATTCTTGTTCACTATGGGATCTTTAAACAAATCTTTAAAATATTGCACAAATATTTTTTTTATACTATTTTGGTTTGTATATGATTTCCCCCCTTCCTTTATTACCGTGATTTGTCTTTTTGCTTTTTCTTTTCTAATTTGGTATGCTAATAATTTACCTGTTTTATTAGCAGATTCAAAATGCCTTTGTTTTAGAAATTTCAATTTTTTTTCCATCTCCTCAATTAATAATATTGATATTTGCTTTTGTAAATATTTAATCTCTACTAGTACATTCTTGTTTTTTGGTTGTTTCTTTAAAATTTCTTCTTTTTTCTTTAATTCTCCATTCAATTTGTTAAGTTTATCTTCCCGTCTTTTCTTAATTTCTGCTGCTTTTTGAATCAACCAACCTCTGATCACTGCCTTATGGGCATCCCATACCATCTGTATCGAGGTCCCTTTATCCAAATTATCTGAAAAATAATTATCTATGACTATATTTAATTCTTTAATCAGTTCCTCATTCAACAATAAATTTGAATTTAGTCTCCAATTATATTCCGTTCTTGGTCCAAAATTTAGTTTCAATTGCAATGGGTTATGATCCGACAATACTCTGGGCAGAATCTTAACTTCTTGTATTTTAGAATTTAGATGAGTCGAGATCAAAATCATATCAATCCTGGACCAGGTTTTATGTGGGTTGGAAAAGAAAGTATAATCTCTACTATTTCCTTATTTTGTTCGCCATACATCTTCCACTACTAATAATTCTTTCAAATCAAAAAATTCTCTAGGCAGTTTCCCTTGCTGTTTTCTATTTTTCTTTTCCGAAAATCTATCTATATCTGGATTTATTACTCCGTTCCAGTCCCCCATTAAGATTAGCGATTCACAGTCTTGTTGCAAAAGTATACTTTTTAGCTTTTTATAGAAGTTACCTTTATTTTCCAGCAGTCCATATACACCAGCTATCAATATTTTTTTCCCTTTACTGTATTTAATATTTCAATCAATTCAAAATTCCCCTCCTTATCTTTATATATTTCTTTTGCCTCATATTTATCCTTAACATATATCACTACTCCTTTCTTTTTATATTTAGAATTTGCCGAAAACATTTGACCTAATTTCAAGCATTTTAGATGTTTTTTATCCTTTTCTTTTATTCTTGTTTCTTGTAAACAAACTATATCCAATTTTAATTTTTGTAAATAATGAAAGATTTTCTTCCTTTTTTGGGGTGTGTTCATCCCCTGGACATTCCAGGTTAAACATTTTAAATATTGTGCCATATCTAAAAAATGTATCTCCTGAATCAATCTCCACCAAATAATTTCAGAAAAAATGATTTATTTATTATCTAAATACACAATCTAAAGTCAATTAGCAAAGTATTACTTTCAGACCCTCGTTAAAGGGAAGAGTTAGCTTGTCAACCATTAAAATAAAAAATAGTCCTTCCAATTTTTCCACTTTTTCAGATTTCCCCTCTCTCCTCCTGCTCTTCTCTCCTCAGTCTCAATTCCTCTTGCAAAAGGTCTTGGTCATCATATTCTAGTTCTGTGTTCAACAGTTCCTGTAAGTCGTCCGTCTGCTCTTTCCTGGTATTCACAGCGACAGTCGTTCTCCCGGCGTTTTCTCCGTTTCTATCCTCGTTTCTATCTTTTTCTCCTTCCTCCCTGCCTTTTTTTTCCTTTGTATGTTCCTCTTTTATTTTCCTTAAAAAGGCCTTTGCTTGTTCTGCCGTAAGGATTCTAACTCTCTTTTTCTGCCACCAAAAAGTGAGTCCTTCTGGGATTTCCCATCTATAAGGAATTCTTTCTGCTCTCAGCACAGCTGTTAGTCCGTTATAATCCTTTCTCTTCTGCAACAATCTACCCGGTATGTCTTTTAAAACCTTCAGCTCCAATCCCTCGTATTGGAATGGATTTTCGTTATGTCTGCTGAGAAAATTATCTCTCACTCTTTTCCTAGTAAAAAAAACTGCAACATCCCGGGGTAGACCTTTTTGTTTTGCGACTGAGGAGTTCACTCTATATAATTTATCTATTTCATTTTCAAAGGTTTCAATATCTTTATCTAAAAATATGGCTATTTATCAGTTTTTCCTGCCAATTTTCATCTTTTTGTTCTGGAATTCCCCTAATTTTCACGGATCTTTCTTTAAATTTCAATTCCACTATTGCTCTTTCATCCAATTCAAATTCTTCCTTATTTTTAATTTTTGTCACCTCATTCTCCAATTTTTCATTTCGAAACTCCAATATTTCAACTTTTTGTTTTGTTTTTTGAATATCAATAGTCAGTTTGTCTACAGTTTAATTTATTTCTTTCAAATCTTCCCTAATCTCTTGTCTAATTTCTCTCTTAAAATTGGATAGTTCTTTTGACAAATTATTCGTAAGATCCTTAGCTAAATTGCTCATATTAAGATTTAATTTCTCTATTTTTTCCAGAATTAGATCATTCATATCTATCACTTTATCCTTATCTTTATCCACTGACAAAGACAGTCTTCTTTGATTTATATTTTGAGTACTTCCTTTCTGTGCTTGTTTTCTTGTGTACATTATCAGTTTAGACCTATTCTATTTCTTTAACTCCCAAGTTCCAACTCAGAAGTAAGAGGTTATTTCAGCCTTTCTTACAGAGCAACTGACGGAAAAAGAAAAAAAAAAGAAGAAAAGGAAGAAGCCCCTTCAATTTCCCAGCTTCACAGTTCCAATTTATCTTCAGTAATATTTTAAAGCCAGCTATTCGAAGTCCCATAAAATTGTCCCTTTCTTTTCCTCCAATTTCTTCTCTTCCCTGGGGCACCTTTCTATTTTCTCCCTGTGGCCAGCTTGTATTATAATTTATTTTTAAATCTCCACACCTTCTCTTTTCCTTCTCCACAAACGCTTTACTTCTTCCCTTTCTTTACTCTTTCTCTATATTGTTAACTGCCCCCGGCTTTATTTCCACAGACCTTTTACTTCTGGGCTCCTTCCTAGTTGCGTTGCCTCTCTATCCAAATTTGTTGTCTGCTCTCAGTCCTCCGAACCTTCTTCCTCCGTCTGCCTCTCCTCTTCTGCTCTCTTTGCTCTGCCTCTCTGTCCCCGTCATTGTCTGTCCTCGGTCTTTCAGTCCTCCACTCCTACTTCCTTCTTCCTCCGTCTGCCTCTCCTCTTCCACTCTCTTTGCTCTGTTTCTCTGTCCCCCGTCGTTGTCTGTCCTCGGTCTTTCAGTCCTCCACTCCTACTTCCTTCTTCCTCCGTCTGCCTCTCCTCTTCCGCTCTCTTTGTTCTGCCTCTCTGTCCCTCATCGTTGTCTGTCCTCAATCTTTCAGTCCTCCAATCCTACTTCCTTCTTCCTCCCACGGACTCGTCACTTCCGTCTCTAGTACCTTCTATACCTCATCTCGTCTCTCCACCAATCAGTCCTCCAATGCTGTTTATCTCCAGCTTTCTCCTCCTCCTCAATCACCCCGTCTTTGACACAGGTGGGTTTCTTAGATAACAACACGTCCAAGGACAGTTTATTTTATAGATCTTTCAGGGCGGAGTGTTTCCACACTTCTAATCATTCACATAAATTTTAACCCCTTCCGGACTGTAATCCCCAACTCTCAAATCAATTGCTTTATGGGGGCCAGCCGCGAAGAACGAGGGGGAAATGCAGAGAATGCAAACAGTTCTCACAACAAAGACGTTCTTTAAATAGCTTGTCCAGTATTATAGTCCAAATTATCCACCAGAAAGCCCCTCAGTAATTTGTGTTATTAGGAAAGAAAGAGTCTCTCTCTAACTCCCAGGTAAATGGCTATGTTGTAGCTTTTGCTTACCGATGAGTATTAAGCAGCGCTATATATGTCTTCATCAATCTTCCATCAGAAAATGTTCTTAAAAGAAAAGTTGGCGGCACCTCCGTATGGGGAGCCTAAGGCTTCCCATTAAAGTTTGTACTGCAGGTGTGGATTGCTCTACAGGCTCCGTACCCCTGCTTTCTCCCCGCATTCTTCTGACCCGGGTCTACTTCTGTCTCCAGTGCTGGGGGTGTTCGAATGAGCCCTCCATCGAGCCCCCTCTGATTTCCACCTTCTCTGATGGGAAATTCTGAGACTCCAAAGTAACTTTAAAGTCTCAAACCCACTTTTCAAACAGAAGGATCCCAGAGCTGTCTGGAATCCGTTCAGCGAGGTGCCATTCCAACCCGGAAGCTCAGCAAGAGGCATCTTTTGAACTCTGTGTGTGTGGAGTGTGCCTTCTGTTTTAAGCTAGAGGAAGAAAAAAATGTTTCCATGTTACCAAAACCTTGGGGAAACATAAACTAAGAGAACTTCAACTTCAGATTTTTTTTTAAAGTTGTATATAAGGAACTATCCCATAGAGGGACATAATTCGCAAGGAATGCATGCCAAAGTTTCAATTTTATTAGCTTATTTTCTTCTGGAATCCAAACCTACAATTCAAGTTTGTATCAACAGAAGCAAATTTTTACAATCTGCCATCGGTGGTAATTACTGAATGCCTGCTGACACCTGCAGTCTTCACCAGTTGGGCAGAAGCCAAGTAACTGCATAGTTAATTACCATAGCAGTTTATCCTCATTACCATGTCCATGACACAGTAAATAATTAAAACCTTCTCTTGCAACAAATGCAATTGGTTTTGTTTTTTTCCTTCTCTTGAAAAAGACATCAAATATACTACTTCCAAAACATAGCGATAGGTCTGAACCCAGTTGGGTAGCAGGGTTGAACTCAGTCTCTACCACTATTTTTATTGGACCCCTGAGATCAGCATAACTAAGAAAAAATGAAGCAGCAACGTCAAAAGCATTTGGCTGGAAATTCAAGCTACTGGTAAAGAAACAAATCTGCCCTCTGCTTTTGCCGGACAATTATTTTAATTTCAGTTGTTTGGTTTCTGGTGAAGATAGTGGCATTCCTACAGTCTTTATACTTTTTAGACTGTCATTAAATTAGAAAACCTTGTGAAAACCTTGTGTTACAGAATCAGATACTTGGGCCTGGTACAAACGGGCAGGTAATGGCTATGGCACCTTTTCACAAGCACAAAAAGGAGCTGGAAAAACTGGCTCCTTTTTGTGTTCTGTGGAAGCTGGATCAGTGCCGGGGTGTGCATTTGCCATGGCACCGGTCTGGGGCAGAAAGGGGCAGAGTCTACCAGGAGGCTTGATCATGCCCCTTTGGCATGGCGCTGTTTGGGCGCTGTGTCAAAAGGACATCATCAACATGTGCCCCATCTGAATGGGAGCATTCAAAAATGGTGCCTAAGTAGCACGGGGAGGAGTGTGAGGATGCTCAGCCCTCACCCCACCCACAGACCGGCACTTTTCGCCTGTCTGTATCGGGCCTTAGTTATTTTGTTTACTGGAAATTTAAAGCCAACTTTTATTCATCATATTTGTATTCAATCCTTCTTCCTGAGAAGTCAGGATCTCTTACATGGGATTAACATATGAATTAGGTTAGGCTAAATGATAATAAGTAGTCCAAAGCAATTTAGAGAGTTTCATGCTGAGCAAACTAGAATTTATTTGTTGATGATGAAATAGAAAATAAAGATATAACCACAGACAGACATTTGGAAAAGAATAAGAATATGAAAACTGCATGGAGTGAAACCACCTACATCTATTTTTTGAAATCTGGCACACGTTATCACATTATTAATGAAAGCCAATATGGCATAATGGTCTCAGTGCTGGACTAGAACACTGGGAGACCAGGGTTTGAATTTAGTAAAAGAAAACCTTTGGGTGATCTTTTAGACATAACATAGGGGCTGTACAGATTGGGAGAAAGGGGCATTGAGATGCTGCCCCTTTCTCCCCCAGACGGAGGCCGCAGCAGACAAACGCCATTCCCGGCTTCTTTTTATGGTGTGTGGGTTGCCATTGGCATGCTCATGGGCAATGATGACGTTCGTGTGGCACGGCATTATTTGGGCATTGCACCAAGAGGACGTCATCGTTGTGCAGCCCATATGGACGGGTGCATGGAATGATGGTGCCTGCGTGGCGATAGCAGGGCTGGGAGCATGTGGACACCCAGCCCTAAATAACTCTACCAGGCCTTACTCTGAAGCAAAGATGAAGGCTATGGCAAACTATTTCTGAATAATTATGAATGAATAAACCTGGTGATAGTGTTAATATAAATTGGAGTCAGTTTAAAAGCATGTAACAACAGAATTCCATCATAATCAGCAAGAATTCCTTCACATCTGTCCAATTCTGACAGGGGAGAGGGGAATTATAACCCTTCATTCCCAGAGATAAGGCAAGCTGAGACATGACAAGTTGGCTTTTTGATTCAATGTTGGGATGTGTGCCTGAGTGAGAGTGAGGAGCTTCCAAATTTTCATGGCCAAAAATACAGTCTGTGGTTAATGCACAATTTTCATCATATCACCGTGATTTCTTCCTGTATGGGAAATGTAGCAGAATTAAACATAAGAACAATTACATTTAACTGCTTAGAGGCAGTAATTAAAAACACTCTAAAAAACTGCAACAGTTTAAAATCATTTGCAGATATTCTTTGGAAAAAGACTCTGAAGGCTTTAAAAAAAATAAAAAGGCCATATTTTGGCTTGGTGACAGAATGAAAGCAATTTTGGTCCCTGTCAGACCTCCAAGGGGTCCTCTCCCATTGATTGGGTTGTAGTATTTCATATGGCCCCTCCTGCAGACCTCAGTTTTTGGAAAGATGTATTTGGGGAGATGTCTTTTTTCAGGCACTGAAGTCCATTTTAAACTTTAAATAGCAGCAGCAGCACCTTAAAATCAGAATGGAACCAAACTGGCAGTTTTGGCTCTGTTAAGAAAGATTTCTATATGTTATCTAAATGATATGTATGCCAAAATTCTCTTGGGTACTTCTGAATGCATAAATACTGTAGCAACGCAGCTACATAGTGAATCGTAGTCTGACCCTTCTCCCCAGTCTAGGAAGCAAATAGTATGATCAACATGGGTATGTACTCATGTAACTCAGGAAGTGGAATTTCCATCCCCTCCATGAGTGATCTCCATTGTGACAGGCAAAAGTGGGATCCCTGTCACAATTTCCTCTTACACCAGATATCTCTCATACAAGGGAAGAGTGACTGCTTTTATTGATTCTTGTGGCTGCTGCCCAGTAAGTGGGGACTGGGGACTTTCATGATCCCTATGTGTTCCCTTAACTGTATGGATTGTGAATACCAAACCATTTCAAATATGTAACTTCTTAATGGATTCATAACTCCCTAACAAGATTCTGGCCATAGTCAGGAAGTTCTCCTGTTAAAGGTCTCCTTTCTGCTCCACTTATATAGGAGTGCAGTTTATTCATCTGTCTATTCAATTGTGTATTCACAATGAATTAAAAAAAATAGAGCTGGGAATCTGATTTCTGATAGATGTATTTTTTTAAAAAGTCAAAAAAAATCTTAGAGACTTAAACCATGACAAGCATTCAGTTGAGGGCTATTCAAAATCATTATGGCCATTATGACAAGGCAATATGATTAGGGGATTTTTGCATATGGAAGAATGAAACCGGTGTGGCTGTGACATTTCATCTGCACTCATTGTCAATACCAATTATTCACATCTCCAATTCATGTTGGAAAGGATTTAAAGCAAAGGACAACAATACTTTTAAATCTTCCTACTTATACCAGAGTGATAAATTAAATGAAGGTATTAGGGGGATATTAAACTATGATCCCTTATGAATTTCAAGGTGTAATTCATGCAGCACAAAACTTTCCAATGTCCTTTTCACTGTTGAGTTGACTAATTTTCTGTCAATTTATTTGAGTGTACCACTAGCGAATAGAGCTGAACCAAACCCTAAAGTTATAATCACTCAGCCTAGGTCACTATCTAATATGTTGTATTCTATACCTAGTTTCAGTTCACTATTGGACCATTAGATTCATAGCATGGAAAATAAACTACAACTGTCAGATTCTCCCAGCCAGGACAGCCAGTGATTGTGAGGGTTGTAGCCCCAAACCATATGCTTTCCACCCTTTTCTCAGTGCAATTACTGTGTACATTTTGACACTTGTTTGTCCAGTTAAATTACCATTTTAGATAGTTTTGTGTGGATCTGGGGCTGCTGCCATATTGCAGAAATAAAGCAGTTTGATACCACTTTAAATGACATGGCTCAATGCTATGGGATTCTGGAATTTGTAGTTTAGTGGTGCTCCAAAGCTCTCTGAAGGGAAAGGCTAAATATGTCACAAAACTATGAATCCCAGATTTCCACAGCATTGAATCATGGAAGTAGTGTCCAACTGCTTTATTTCTGCAATGTGGCAGCAGCCTGGGTTATTGTCTGCAATTTACCTATGATATATGAGTGCCAAGCCCACAAAATCACTTTTAGGTGTGTATACTCAGAGAAAAAATTAATTAATTCATGTGCTCTGAGAGCATACCTAGTAACAAAGTGTTTAGAATTTAGATGTATTTGGAATGGAATGCCTGCATTGAGTTCAAAGCTGGAGAAGGGGAGTTGCATGTACACTGTCATTGTGCATGTAGATGTGGTTGCGAATGCATGTGTGTGTTCATTTGCTTGGGCATTTGACTGCACATTTGCATGTCTCTCAGATGTAAAACTTGATGTTGGTTCCTTCACTCCTCCTCCTTCTGTGTCTAAACCAGCTTCTGCATGTAATGTTTTCTGCATACAGGCTGAACAAGTGGGTTGATAGAAGGCAGTCTTGCTTGAGCTCTTTCCCAATTGAGAACCATTCTGTTTCTCCATAGTCTGTTCTGACAGTAGCCTCTCATCTTGAGTATAGGTTTCTAATCAGGATAATCAAATGTATTAGCACTCCTATTTCTTTAACAGTATTTATAGGTTTTCATGATCTGTGCAGTCAAAGGACTGGCTATAATCTATAAAGCACCTGCTATTTTTCTTCTGGAATTTCCTGGAGTGCTCCATTTCTGTGAGAGTATTCCATAGCTTTTCATGATCTATGCAATCAAAGGCTTTGCTGTAGTCAATAAAACACATGTAGATTTTCTTTTAGAATTCTCTAGTTTTCTCCATTATCTATCATATGTTTGCAATGTGTTTACTACTGCCTCTTCCTTTCCTGAACCTCATTTGCACTTTGCGATTTCTCCCTCTATATATGACAGGAGTCTCTGCTGAAGGATTTTGAGCATAACTTTGCTTGCATGGTAAATTAATGCAATGATCCTATCATTATTTCAATCTTTTGTGTTTTTTTTTGTCAATGGGAATGTATATTGATCATTTCCAATATGTGGGTCACTGTTTTGTTTTCCATATTTGTTGGCAGATTTTAGTTAGCACTAGAGTTTATTCTGTCTATGCATACTGTAGCAGTTCTACTGCAACATCATCTGTATCTGGTGATTTTTTTCTTCTCAATTGCTCTGAGGTTCATCTTCATATAGTTCTTCTTCCCATATGCCATTCATCCTTTCATCTCTTATAAAATTTATTCTGTGTTTGTGGGCTTCTTAATGGCATCTGGTTATGCTGGGTGAAATATGATCTTGGATGAGATAGATCTGATCCAGTGGGGCTATTCTGAGCTTCACTAAAATTGCTTTGCCTTCAGAGCCTTTGATGGTAAATATTGTTCTCTCTCTCTCTCTCTCTTTCTCTGCATGTATATAAAAAATATGTTGGTGTCCTTAGAATAAAGCTGACGAAGAGCACAAAAAAAGAGACAGAGAACACAATATTTATCATCAAAGGCTCTGAAGGCAGAACAATTTAACGAAGCCCAGAATAGCCCCCCTGGATCAGACCGTTCTCATCTAGGATCTTGTTTCACTCAGTAACCACATAACCAGATGCCATTAGAAACCCACAAACAAGACATGAAAGCAATAGTTTTTGCCAAGAAAGGCTTGGAAGCAAGCTAAAAGCTTACCTCAGTTAGCATGCAGACTTTTATAAGTCTCCATGTTCTTCTCCAAGCTTGAAAAGAAATCCTTTCTCCCACCTGGATGTTTTGCACTACCCTTTCTGTCCCCAAACGTCAGACTCACCAGACTGAAGCCCAAAACACATTCTCATTTCATTTCTTTATATGTCATTATTGGTGGCAGTGGAAACAGCAGTAAAAGACAAGGGGATAAATTTTTTCATCTCCTTGGTAAGGGAACACAGAAGACCATGGGGTGATATATTATTCCATACTGAAGAATGCTTCAATTGCACTTCTTTCTGCTTTAAGTTTAGAGTAGGCCTCACTCTTATTCGCTCTAGGTTAATGGTAACTATATTATATCTCTGGATGCTCTGCATTAAGCTTTGGAGTGTTATTTTATTTGTGCATTTGTCTCTTATTTAATTAGAACAGGGATTGAAGAATCAGTAACTGTGTATACATTGGTACTTTTAATAGCATCTTCCATATTACCCTATTAATGGCTCCAAAGAAGTTATTACAAGAGGCCTTGTCAAGGACATACACAACTCCACTAAAAAGTAATTAAAATGCATCATATACCGAACTTGCTCTTAAAGATAAAGTAGTCTTTATTGCTATCTGTACCTTACATGCTGTGTGACGAACACTGTTATAAAACAGGTTGTAATTATTGCAACCCCGGCTGGATAAACAATAGCACGCTTGTCCTGAAATCTCACAGCGTGGTTTACATAACTGAGGATGGTGTTTACCACTATGCAGCTACTTTGACTATCGAAATGGCAATTTGTATTACATCTTCTTGTCTATATTTTCCTTTGACATTGAAGCAGTGCCAGTCTTTTAACTCAATACTTATATCCCTTCCTTAATGTTGTTTTTGGTATTTATGCAATGATTTCCCAAAGTACTCAAAAGGCTTCACCAAGACAAGTGTAAAACACACTTGTCCTTGGATAATAGGCCACTATTCACTTGCAATGAAGTAGTAGCCAGGAGAGAATAATAGAGAATTAGTGATGGCAGCCAACAGCAGCAACTAGGTAGTGCAGTTCTCGTGACTTTGGGAATTCACACTTTCAAAAATTATGTCCATATCTTCTGGGAAAAAGGGTGTGTGTGTGTGTAAAGCTTATGCCTTCTTTTGCAGTTGATTTCCTTACACATTACAGCCAAACTCTGCAAAGTTTAAAAATTCAATCCAAACTTATCTCATACACCCTTTTGAGAAATCACCAGAGCTTAGAAAGTTACTTTTTGGGACTATGGTTTTTGGGACTGTATCCATGCTGGCAGAGAGATTTGAGCAGCAGGGGGTAATCACAAAAGGTAACTCTCTTGAACTGTGAAATAACTATACATTCAGCCACCAATGACTCCACAAAATAGTCTAGGTTCAAAATATTGTCCTATCATTTATCCTTAGGAGAACCATTTGAAAGAATACTTGAGAACATCTCCCTTAGAAAGACATAACACTACGACATACACAATCAGCCATGAACTCTAACTCTTAGGGTGCATCTATTTGCAGTTTTACATGGTCTTTAGCCTTCCCTGCCAAAGAATGCTGATACCTCACAAAATGACAAATCCCAGGATTCTTTAGGATGGAGTCATGACAGCCAAACTACATTATATCCACAGTGGAAGTGCACCTTTGGTTCTAGGCATCATGGAATCTTGGGGCTACTTGACACATAGATGTCCATCACTTGATAATCCTAGTGATAAGTGACATATATGAAGACATCATTGCAGGTCAAATAACACAGACAGAAACAGAAACGTTATCAAATGTAATTCTTTTGAGTAGAGTCAAATACAGAGATGCAAACCATTTTAATTTTGTTCTTGAATTCAAGAATGGGCATTTTTCTTCTAGGTGAAATTATGAGAGGTTTTGTCCACTTTTGAAATTATTTTTGAAAATATTTTGCACAAAACATAATAAACAAAACAAGAGTATTTTGGCTGGCAAACAAACAAGCCCCACAATGAGGGGGGAAAAACTCATGGTGAGTGTGTAGAGAGATTTTGTAGCACTTTTGAGACTTACTGAAATAAAGAAATTGGTAGCATGAGCTTTCATAGGTGGTAGTAACAGTCTACTAGACAGAAGTCTATGAAAGCTCATACTGCCAACTTCTTTATTCGGTTAGTCTCACAGGTGCTACAAGATCTCTCTACATACTGAGTCTACTGATTAACACAACTGTATCTTTGAATTCTATCACTATGGAAAGCACCTTATGGTGAGTGTTATCTGAATGTATGGGTCTAGTAGAGCCATCACTATCAGCAGCAATTGATCTTCAATTAGTTTGGGGAACACTCACTTTGGCTATGTGAGAGGGGGCCACAGGATTTGCAGGAGCCAGCACCAGCTATACTGATAATATCTGATAGAGACACCAGGCATGTGAAACTATATCAACTTCTATTAAATAAAGATAAAAAACACATGCACACACACACAGAGAGGTAGTTCATCCAAAGAGCCTACACAGAGAGCTAACTAAATAGAAAAGTGAAATGGGTCAGTAGAATTAGAGGCTTAGAAGAGGGGTGCAATTACTAATCCTGAAGGAAGAATCCATGGAAAGATGGACAATAGAAAGACTCAAGCCATGAGGTTTGGATGGGTAGCTTTGGTAAGCAGGCAAACCACACAGGCTGGAAGAAAAACAGGTTGAAAATGAAATAAAGTAAAAGTAAAAAAAGGCTATATTTTAATTGTTTGAATTGTTTGAACTTTTAATGTTTTAAAAGGAGTGTTTTAATTAAACGCCTGGTTTAATTGCTTTTTAAAGGTTTTGTAATCCATATTGTTTTAGATTTTCAAATTTGTACTGTAAGCCACTTTGAGTCTGATTTGGGAGGAAAGTGGGATATAAATGAAATAAATCAATTAATTAAGCATTTAAATTTTGAAGGCAACTTATAACAATTACTTAAAATGATAACACAGAATAATATCAGCACAGTCTAACACAAGAACCAGTTTGGGGAATGTACAAGAGATGTGCAATTGTATGCAAGGCCATAACTTCTACACTTGGCCCTCCACATTTGCAGCTTTGGCTTTTGCAGATTTGTTTATTTGCAGCTTTGATTAATATATCCTCTCTAGGAATTTCTAGAACCTCCAGCATGACTCTGCCATCAGTTGACCATTGAGGGACACTGGAGAACCTAGAGATTTCTAAAGAAAACGCTCTAGACATTTGTAGGCAGTGTTGCCAGTTTCCGGGATTTTTCCATAAATTTTTCCATGTCATTTCTGGGATTGCTAAATTTCCGGGAAGATTCTGGAAAATTCAGTCTTCAGGGAAATTCAACCTTCCCACCCAAAAACCCCAGCCAAAAATACTTTCCTGCCCCCCCCCCCCAAACTCCTTCTGACATTGCCTTGCATACCCCAACCCAGAAGTCCCACCCCCTGACCCGGAGGTCCTGCTCCTGACCCAGAAGTCCCATTCCCATTCCAGGAAATTTGGGGGCATTTTGGGAAGCCAATCAGGGAATTTCCTTCAAGGGTAATTGGCAACACTGTTTGTAGGTGCTCCAGTGCAATTCTGTGGTTAATTTCTGCCTGATTCTGGAGGACCTAAAGATTCCTAGAGATATGCTCTTTCAGGGTTTTTTTAAACTCATAGAATCATAGAATCATAGAGTTGGAGGAGACCACAAGGGCCATCCAGTCCAACCCCCTGCCATGCACGAACTCTTAATCAAAGCATCCCGACAGATGGCCATCCAGCCTCTGCTTAAAGACCTCCAAGGAAGAAGACTCCACTACACTCCGAGGGAGTTTGTTCCACTGGCGAACAGCCCTTACTGTCAAGAAGCTCCTCCTAATGTTGAGGTGGAATCTCTTTTCCTGTAGCTTGCATCCATTGTTGCGGGTCCTGTTCTCTGGAGCAGCAGAAAACAAGCTTGCTCCCTCCTCAACATGTCATCCCTTCAAATATTTAAACAGGGCTATCATATCACCTCTTGATCTTCTTTTCTCCAGGCTAAACATCCCCAGTTCCCTTAGTCGTTCCTGATAGGACATGGTTTCCAGACCCTTCACCATTTTAGTCGCCCTCCTTTGGACACGCTCCAATTTCTCAACATTCTTTTTAAACTGTGGTGCCCAGAACTGGACACAATATTCCAGGTGGGGTCTGACCAAAGCAGAATACAGTGGCACTATTACTTCTCTTGATCTAGACACTATACTTTTATTGATGCAGCCTAAAGTGCATTGGGCTTTTTAGCTGCCGCATCGCACTGTTGACTCATATTCAACTTGTGGTCTACTTGGACTCCCAGATACCTTTCACACTTAGTTTCATTCAGCCAGGTGTCCCCCATCCTATATTTGTGCATTTTATTTTTCTTCCCTATGTGCAGTACCTTACATTTCTCTGTGTTGAATTTCATTTTGTTAACTCATTTTTTGAAAAAAATTGCCATCCCCCCCTTTCCACAGGAGTCCTGTGCCCGTAACACCAGTGAATGTGGGAGGTTCACTATAATTCTAGCTGGAATTTACATCTGAATTTGATTAGCTGATCTGCAATCACAGGTATTTTGCAATGGAACCATTTCTATTTCATTATTCGTCTCTCCTTCCCTCACTGCAATACTCATTGTTATGTTTAATCCAACACAGTCATCCACAGGAGGTCTCTTGATTGCTTTCAGGGCTAGATCAGACAAATGCACTAAGGGCAAGAATGAATATGTTATCTCAATAAAATCACCTCAGAATATCATATGTATCAATCATAGGCTTCTGCATAGAATTCAGAAAAGCTGTTTTATTAGTGTTGTTTTATGTACCATATTTGCTCTTTATTCTAAGCTCTGTTTAAATCCTCTAGCCATGCTATTTCAAATAAACAAATAAATATGCACAATTTTAATGTTTAAGGATGGAGTCACATTGCTGTTGTGGTTTTTTATATCTCAATGGACAGATCTTTATAGTGTGGTTTATCCTATGAAATGCCATTTTTCCCAGATAGAGCAATAGTTGGAATTACTCATCCACATCTACTAGATATGATCCAGAGTGAATGAGTTAATTGGAATTATTTCATTAGGTAGAATTTTCTGCTAGAGCACTCTGCTACACTCCTCTATAGCAGTGGAGAGCTCTTGCAGAGAACTGTAAACTTTTCACCAAACTATATACCCCAGTATTCCAAGGGATGGAGCTATGGTAACTGTGGGGCTGAATCCTGGACCCAAATACTGACCCACAGTGTGTAGCTCTAATTTACATGACTGATATTGGACATTCTGATATGAATAGCCTTGTCTCAAAAGAGAACTGCTCACTGATTTGCCAAAGATCACAAATAAAAAAGTTGACAAACAGAAGATGGCACAATCCCCTGTAATGGATCATAGTGTCTTTATTAATGAGTCATAGGCGGGTTACACACCGCCATTTAGTACGTAATGAATATGTACTAGGGTTAGGAAGGGGCGGTGCTTCCGCACCCCCCTAACCCTAGTACGTATTCTGTACGTACAATATGGCGGCGGCCGTTCCACACGGTGGCCGCCATATTTATGTATCGGACGCTGTGCGTCCGCACATGTCACGGTGTCTATGACGTCGCGAGTCCACCCCTGGCGCCTCGCGACGTCATAGAAGCGCCGCTTAAAGAAGCTCCATTTTGGAGCTTCTTTTTCGGTTCGTGCGGGATCCGCGTGATGTGGTTGCTGCGGCTCCTGCACAGAGCAAGCGGCGGCGGTGGCAGACCGCCGCAAAGCGGCGGTCTGTAACCCGCCATAGAATCACAGAGCTGGAAGAGACCACGATGTTCATCCAGTCCAACCCCCTGCCATGCAGGAACTTACAATCAAGGCATCCCCAACAGATGGCCATCCAGACTCTGTTTAAATAAACCTAAAGAAGGGGACTCCACCATACTTCAAGGCATCATAGGACACTGTCAAACAGGTTTTACTGTATGAAAGTTCTTCATAATGTTTAGGTGAAACCTCTTGTCTTGTACCTCTTGTGCTGGACCCAAGCCGTGCTGCAAGGAGCCAGATTATCCCAGCTCCTTTTTGCTCCGGTCTAAAGGACTAGTGTGTTGCCTCAGTGCTGCTTCCAGCTACATTGGAGACATGTGGCATATAATCGGTATGCCTTCAATACAGCTGAAAGCTGCTTCTTTTGGCCCATGTGTTTTGAGCCCTAGTCTCTGAAGCAGCAGAAAACAAGCTTTCGCCATCCTTAATATGACGTTCCTCCAGATATTTACACATGGTTATCATGTCACCTCTTAACCTTTTCTTTTCCAGGCTAAACATACCTAGCTCCCTAAGACATTCCTCATAGGGCATGGTTTCCAGACCTTTAATCATTTTGATCACTCTCCTCTGGACATGTTCCAGCTTGTCTTGAATTGTGGTGCTCACCTTTCCCCCAACAATTAATAGCCAACAAGGGACTCAGAGCAACTTCCAAAAATTTTAAACCAATTCCCACTAAAATCCTATTTTACAAAAGTTTTTTTTAAAAAAAATTAAACAAACAATATTTTTAAAACAAAATACTTAATTAAAACAGTTTAAAAGTTAAAAAAGTTAAAAGTTTGGCACACTACATTCAAAATACATATTTTTACATAATTTAAGCACCAAAGGCCCACCTAAGTAAAAGAGTCTTTGTGTTTTGGCTGAAAGAAAGTACAGAGGGAGGCATATAAAATCTCCAGTGGAGGTTCCTACACTAAACATTCTTTATAATAAAGTCACCAACTTCTGACCTTTTGAAAATGTACATGAGCTTCAGTGATCTTTTTTAAATACCATCTATAAGCATAACACTCATTTATCAATGTTGGGCTGATCCCTACACAGCGAAAAATTATTTTTCATAGTAGCTCAGTCCTGCCTGCTGCATTATATCTCAGTCAATTCAAGAAAGAAAGAAAAAAAACCTCCTGCCTTCCCATTCATTAAGTTATCCAAAAGTCCTATAACAAAAGGTAAAAATAGCAGAATGAAGGCTGGGAAACTTTCAACCTTCCTCCAGA
This sequence comes from Sceloporus undulatus, assembly GCF_019175285.1. Lineage (NCBI taxonomy): Eukaryota > Metazoa > Chordata > Lepidosauria > Squamata > Phrynosomatidae > Sceloporus > Sceloporus undulatus. The sequence continues at coordinate 22,548,626 of NC_056525.1, read as the reverse complement.
CATCAGAAGAGCAGCACCGAAGCCTACAGTATTCATTTTGCACCAGGAGTTATCTTTTCAGTGTTACTTTTGGATAGAAGGTTACCTCAGATGTCTTGTTGGAGACAGCTGTTTCACAAAAAGAAGCTGCACTCCATTGTTCTTGCAAACAGTTCCTCCAGGCAAAACTTCAGCTTCCCCAAAGCTAGACTATGGTATCAGGGGGAGATACACACACACACACACACACACACACACACTGCTGTGAGTTGCTAGGCAACTACTACTCATCTTCACTTGCCAGAAACACTGGAGGAAATCAGCAACTAGAGCTGGACTATACTCTGCTACTGTAGAGCCAAAATAGATGTTTGCAAGCTTGAGGCTTTATTTCAAATTCTTTATTTGTGGGCAGACTTGCATTAACCATTAAGAAAAATATACATGTGCTCAGGGAATGAAGGGGGGGGGGGCACCACAGAAATTTTCCATTCCTAGATTTACTATGGTATGGACCATATGGTGCAAAACTGCAAATGGTGCAGTTGAACTGAGTCCCCCTCCCCCCACAAAAGGCTCCAACAATAAATGAAAAAATATACAATACATAATACAATATACAATAATAAATATATAGTAGATGATGATGATATAGTAATAACAGAGGTTAATGATTATTATTATTAAGCTTTATTTATATAGCGCTGTAAATTTACACAGCACTGTACATAAAGGGGGTGTTCTCACTTGCTTATACTCCGTGTTACAAATCGAATCCAAGGTACATCGTTCCTATTAGAAACCGAATTAAATCTAGAACAGTTCTAGAGCAACCCGCAATCGTCCCCACTAGAAATCGAATCGTACAGCGGTTTATAAATTTGATTCGTGTTTTCGTCATTTAACGCGGGTTAAAAAAATAGAAGGGTCGAACCTACATTTTCCCCTTGAATCGGGATAGGAACCGGAGCATTTAAATAGGAACAACAGCCTTTGAAATCGGTTTAGCTGGATGGGAGGAGCGGAGTGCGATGGGGCTGGCCTTGGGGGAGTTGCCCTTTCTGTCCCCATCCGTCGTGGCTGTTGCCATTTTTTCTTCCCTCACCCCTTTGTCTGCTGTGGTCTTTCAGTAAGAGATAAGGATTTTTTTTTTATTTTAATGGTTTACAGGCACTTAATCTCTTCAGCGCTTTAAGTGCCTGAAGTCCTGGTTGCTCAAGCGCCTGCATCTGCCAAAGGACTACAAGGCTTCCCCCGGTGGATTGCAACCTCCCCTCTGTGTGGGGAGAGCCCATTTCTAACGGAGGAGAGGCAGGAAGGGAAGCCTCCTCTCGAAGAGGCATTCCCTGCCTGCTTGGGCACTGATCTTGCCCAGGCAGGGAAGGGAAGCCTCCTCGCGAGGAGGCATCAATGGTGGTGGTGGGGGGAATAGAGCCTTTCTCCCTCTCTTTCTCAAATGGAATCTGCCTTCTCCTCAAACCCTGGAAAGAGAATCTTTGGGAAGAGTGCTCCCTCCCTGCTTTTACAGCAGCCTCCTTCATTGATCTCTGGCCTCTCTGAAGGGATTCTCCCTGGCTGTCTTGGGAGACATGAAGAGGGGATGCTGTCCTGCAAAACCCATCCCCATAGTTTCTCTGGAAACAGCTTGGGCTCCCCAAATTTGCTTTGCCAGAAGCCTCTCCCATTGATCTCTGGGCTCTCTGAAGGGATTCTCCCTGGCTGTCTTGGGAGACATGAAGAGGGGATGCTGTCCTGCAAAACCCATCCCCATAGTTTCTCTGGAAACAGCTTGGGCTCCCCAAATT
>NC_056525.1:22534772-22546832 GCF_019175285.1 Sceloporus undulatus | reverse complement strand
CGCTTTGCCAGAAGCCTCCCCCAGCCTGGGGTCTTTCTTCCAAGGCAGCAAAAGTGCTTTGGGCAGTTTTCTCTCCCTCAACCATCCTTCCCCACAAATAATTGCAGGACTCATAGGCACTTTAAGCGCCTCCTCATTGGTTCTTTTATAACAAACCGCGAAATTTAAAAGTGACGTTATGATGACGTTGCTTTGATTGACAGCCCCAAAATGGTGAGTGGGAACGAAATAAGGCTAAAACCGATTTATATATACACCGTTTTATTTGAATAGGAACGAAAGCGGATCACTTAAAGCGAATCAATTGGTAAATGAGAACAAAGAAAAAAAAGCGATTCGGAACGCGGGATAAGACCAGGGTTATTTTGAATCGATTTAACTGATACCGGTGTATTTTAAAGCGTTGTAAATCGCAAGTGGGAACAGGCTCAAAATCATTTAATTAGACGGTTCCCTGCCTTCAGGCTTACACTCTAAGAAGACACGTACACAAAAGGACATGGAATGGTGTGGGGGGGGGGGGGAGAGGATCAGGTCCAGCATTCTTCTCTCCCTCTGAGGCCTGGACCAAGGCAGATGAACAGATGGAGGGATCTGTATCTTAAGGATAGGTCTGATGGCATTGGCCCACCCTCTCTCCCCCTCAGAGGCCAGGATGGAGTCAGATGCCTTGTGGGAAGGGTTCAGTTCCTTTAGGGAGGCTGGATGAGATACATTAATCTTGATAATACAACAGATTTAGAATTTCATAACTGGTAAATTGACACATGATCCAGTGAGGCTCATGGGATTGTACTTGTCTTGGTCATGTCAGCTGTCCTGTTCATTCATCCATTTAAAGTGAGTGCAGAGGCACTCAGTAGTGTTACTAGATGTGGGGTTTTCTCCTAATTTAAAGATTTTTAAAGGCCTTAGCAAGAATTTTGGAGGTTACTTTTCATTTTTTTTGGGGACCAAAATATTAACCACATAGATTTTGTGGACACCAAAATCTTTTAAGTGCTTAGGGCATCAAAAAGTCTTAATCCAGCCTTGTGTGACAGGAAATCTTTCATCAAATGGACATGCATATGACATGAATATTAAGCAATGTATATAAAGATTATATATTCAAAATATTAGCTATATTGGAAAGGTTATCACTTGTTCGATATACCTGAAAGTCTCTCCTCTAAAATATTCAGTATTCCATAGGATGCGATGGACAACTTTGCTTGGGTGAGGAGGAATTTTGACCCAAAGTTTAGTGGTCTGAACTCACTAAACTGATTGAAAGTTCTCAATATTTATTATTATTATTATTATTATTATTATTATTATTATTATTATTATTATTATATACGTTACATCAAAAAAAAAAGAAGAAGAAAAAAGAGGAAAAAAATGACAACAAATAAGTAACATCTTAAATCAAGAATATAAATCCAAATATCCCCCCACCCCCCGCGATGTTTATGTTTCTCATATATTTACTCACATTTCCTTTTCTTCATCAATGTACAATTTATACCAAACAGTCTTCTTTGATTTTAAGTATCTTACAACAAAGCAGATTTACCGGATGCCATTCTTCCTTTAGGGTGTCTTCAGACTTATTATTTATTAGTCTTGTAAGTCTATCCATTTCCTTCAGTTCTTGTACTTTCAGTATCCATTCTTCAGTTTCTAAATCTTTGTTATTTTTCCAGTTTTTTGCTATCAGTAATCTTGCTGCAGTAACCAAATATAGCAATACTCTCCAAAAGGTCTTTTCCATTTTTTTCCCATGTTTGGTAACATATTTAACAAGTAGAATTTTGGTGACATATTAAATTTAAAGGCAAAAGACTCTTCAATTACTGCATGTATTTTAGACCAGAAATTTTTAGCTTTCTTGCAGGACCACCACATATGATACAAAGTGCCCTCTCCTTTGCCGCACCTCCAACATTTTAAATTTGGTATCTTATAATTTTTTTTTTAATTTTTGCTGGTGTAAAGTACCATCTATTCGAGATTTTTAAATGGTTCTCCTTCAAAGTTTGAGATGCTGTGAAGCTATTTGTCCTTGCCCATGATTTCTGCCATTCTTCATACTCTATAACGTGGCCTACATCTTGTGCCCATTTTATCATGTTTTCTCTTATTGTTTCCCTTTCCAGTTCCCTTTTTAATAATATTTTATAAAATTTTGCCATTTCTTTCCTCTGTGGTTTCAACCATATTCCATCCAACTCATCTATAACTGCTTCTATTCCTCTATACTTGAGATCTTCCTTAAACTTAGTTTTGATTTGCAAATACTCTAGCCAATTTATGTTATGTCCTTCCCTAGAAAGTATTTCTCTCTCTTTTAAGATCATCTTCCCCTTTTTGTCTATATTTATCAGGTCTTTATATGTTAACCATCTCTTCTTTTGGCTCCCATTGCTAAAGAAAGCCTCTTGTGTCGATGACCACAGGGGTATTTTGTTATAGAATTTTCCCTTAATTTTTACCCATGTTGACATCAGGGCATTTCTTACGTAATGATTTCGAAATTCCTTAAGTGATGTCTGATCTTTGTACATCAGGTATGCGTGCCAACCAGATGTTAAATCATAACCCTCTAAATTCAACAAATCACAATCCTTCAGTCTTATCCATTCCTGAATCCAAAGAAGTTTACCGGCCTGCATATATAGTTTTAAGTCCGGCACTGCATACCCGCCACGCTCCTTGCTGTCTTTTAAAGTCTCCCACTTCATTCTAGATTTGCCTCCCTTCCAAATAAATTTCTTGATTTCCTTAGACCATTGCAATATCAGCTCATCTTTGATGATAATTGGTAAATTATAGAATAGAAACAACAATTTAGGAAGAATGGACATGTTAACCAGAGAGATTCTCCCAAGGATTGATAAATTCAATTTATTCCATTTTATCATGTCCTTTTGTAAATCTTTCCATTTATCTTTGTAGTTATTATAATATAGGTCCCTATTGCTATTAGTCAACCAAATCCCTAAATATTTGAGTTTCTTAGTTGTTCCGCATCTTGTTTTTTTACTTAATTTATCTTCCTCTTGCTTCTCCAGATTTTGGGTAAGAAAAAAAGTTTTGTCTTTATTTATTTGCAGACCTGCATGCTTTCCAAATTCTTTGAGTTCGCGCATCAGATGGTCTATGCCTTTTAGAGGATCCTCCAGTATGGCCACCATATCGTCTGCATATGCTAATAACTTTCTTTCTTTACTTTTTATTTAATTTCCCTTGATCTTTTCATTATTATTTATTGTGTTAATTAAAACTTCAAGTATAATTATAAACAGTAGCGGCGATAAAAGGCACCCCTGCCTAACACCTTTTTTAATTTGTATCTTCTCAGATTTATTTCCATTTATTTTTATTTGAGCGAACTGTTTGCTGTAAATCTGTTTAATGTTATTTATGAATTTATCACCCATTTTCATTCTCTTTAAAATTTCTAGCATAAATGTCCATCTCACGTTGTCGAAAGCCTTTTCGGCATCAACAAAAAGTAAAGCTTGCTTTTTTTGTTTCTTTATCTTATAGTATTCTAAGATGTTAAGAAGTGTTCTAATATTGTTTTTAATTTGTCTTCCAGGAAGAAAACCATTTTGTTCTTTCGTAATTAAGTCCTTCAAAATATTTTTAAGTCTTTCAGTTAATACCATTGTAAAGATTTTATAATCGGTATTTAAAAGCGATATTGGCCTATAATTCTTAACTAGTAATTTATCCTTACCTTCTTTTGGAAGTAGAACAATTGTCATGTTTTGCCATGATGATGGTATTCCCTGATCCATTATGGAGTTCAATAGCTTATATAATGGTTCTAATAGTTCATCCTTGAATATTTTATAATACTTAGCAGTATAACCATCTGGTCCGGGAGATTTCCCCTCCTTTAACTTCTTTATTACTTGAAGAATCTCTTCTTTACTAATTGATCTATTCAGATTATCTCGTTGCTCTTTTGTTATTTGTTCAATTTTTCTTTTATCTAAGTATTTACCCATTTCTTTAAATTCTTCTTGTGAGAAATCTTCTTCCTCGTACAATCCTTGAAAATATTCACCAAACACTTTATTTATTACCTCTTGCTTGTGAGTTATTTGATCTTTATATTTGATTTCATCTATTGTCTTAAGTTTTTTTTCGTTCCTTGTTTTTATAGCCAACCATCTACCTATTTTATTAGCTAATTCAAAGTGTTTTTGTTTTGTCTTTTTTTAATTCATTGGCTATTTCATTTGTAATTTTAGTTTGCAGTTGTTTGTGTAATAGTTTAATTTTATTCCGCAACTTACTGTTTTTTGGATATATTTTGGATTTTTCTTCGTACTTCTTTAATTCCTTTGTTATCAAATCAAATTTTTTTTGTTTTTCTTTCTTTATTTCACATGCTCTCTGAATTAAAAGGCCTCTCATTTTTGCCTTTCCTGCGTCCCAAATAGTTTTAATTGGCATATTATCTGTATCATTTTCCTCAAAGAAAAATTTTAGTTCCTTCTTCATTTTCAAAACAAATTTCTCATCTGACAGTAGTTCTTCCTTTAATTTCCATTCAAAACCTGTTCTAATTAGTTCTTGTATATGTATTTCTATGAGATTGTATATGTATTTCTATGAGATTGTGATCTGAGAGAAATCTAGGGGAAATCTCCATCTTATGTATTCTACTGGACAATCTTCTGGCGGCCAAAAACATATCTAATCTAGAATAGGATTGATGACAATCTGAATAGAAGGTGAAACCATGTTTATCTCCGTATAATTTTGTCCAGACATCTGTCAGGTCTTGGTCTTCTATCAGATCCTTAACACTTTTCGGAAGTTTTCCCTGGTTCAGACCTACAATTTTAGATGATTTCCTGTCTCTTTTGGGCTTAATGACCCCATTAAAGTCCCCCGCAACAATAATATTATCTTTGTTTATTTCACACAATTCTTTATTCAAATTACAAAAAAAAAAACCTCTTTTTTTCCCAAGGGTGCATAAATATTGGCTACTATTATTTTTCCCTCCTTAATTATTATTTCTGTTACCAGGACTCTTCCCTCCGTATCTTTGTACAATATTTTAGCTTGATGTTTTTCATTTACAAATGTTGCTACTCCCCTTTTCGTTTTTTTGAAATTTGAACAGAAGACATTTCCTAGTCTTGCATCGTTCAACAAGTATTCATTCTTTTCTTTTATCCTGGTTTCCTGTAAGCACAGTATGTCAAAAGCATTCTTTGTTAACAATTGAAATATTTGTTTTCTTTTACCTCTTAAATTCAGTCCTTTCACGTTCCATGATCCTATCTTTATTGTCATAATACTCACTCTCTTTTGTTATTTTTAGAGTTTCCTTGTGTTTCCCTTCTTAAAAAAAAAAAGACTAGTTACTGAATCTCCTTTCTTTCAAACTTTTGTTCTCTGTTGCTTCATTAGAATTAGTCTTATCTTTTGAATCTTTTCTTGTTTTTCCCTCTAAATTTAGCGACCTGTAGAACACTCTTGCTTTTTCTACTGTATTAAGGTAAGAAAAAAGAGGGGAAAAAACTAGCGGGTAGCGGTCAATGTTCCATAAGCTATCTGTGACCGAGGAGTGCTGGCATTGGTCCTGGGCCCTAAAGCCCTCGGCCTCGCTCCTCCTCCCGGCTTCGCCGCCGCCGCTGCTGCTGCGCCGCCGATGCGAGGGTGCTGGGGTTGGTCCAGGGCCTTAAAGCCCTTGGCCTCGCTCCTCCTCCCGGCTTCGCTGCCACCGCTGCTGCTGCGCCGTCACCGCGAGGGTGCTGGCGTTGGTCCTGGGCCCTAAAGCCCTCGGCCTTGATCCTCCTCCCGGCTTTGCCGCCGCTGCTGCGCCACCACTCCATATTTTATTTCATTTTTCTAAAAAAGAAAATACAATTATTTACTGTGAGTCAAACCTCCAGTTCCCACAAACTCTCTTGGCGCCATTGACACAAAAGGAACAGTAAAGTTTCAAAATTTAAAGAATAGATTTCAATTGCTGTGTGTGTTTGTCTTTATACAGTTGCTCAGTAATGCTACTAAAGGAGAAGCTCTGGTTTGTTTTTTTAATGTTCTTATACAGGACCAAATGTCATACTTCTTGTGCCTGTGGATTTTGCCATTAGTCTTACATTTTATGGTGTGCTGAAATCTTGGGTGACATTTTGAAGTGTTTATCTTGCATACAGCAGCTTCCACTCTTTGTACTTCAGATATTACCCTTTGTTTTGTTTTTTTAGTTCTGAAGTGGACCAAAGAGTCAAAACATAGCATTCCTTTGGAATTCCTATTAGCTAGTAAAAAGGAGAAATGTCACTATGCCATGATTGTTATCTTCTTTTCTCATTAAATGTTAAGATGCTATTAATGATTGCTTATGATTGTTAGTCAGATTAAACCAATAAAACACAACGTTGGATGAAACATTGTGGGATTGTCCACAAAGCTAGGAATTTTCCCTTTAGACAGGCTTCAAAATGGCTCTTCTATAACTAATCTGCTCTGTGCGACGCATGCCCTATGCAGGCATTCTTCTCCTCATGCAATTCAAACTGAATTAGGAGAGTGTGTATTAATCTATTAATTTCCCACCTGTCTCCCAGTACAGCATTTCCATCAACATTTCAAAGATGATGATTGGGACACTTGTGGCCAAGCAACATCAGAGTGTGGCCAAAATGGCAAAAGTTAATAATGTGGAAGAATAGATAAACCAGGAATGGCTGCAATAGTTTGCTTTTGCCTGAGTCTACAAGGAAGAGCAAGATTCCACACTCTCCTCTCCTTTTCTCTTCTTCTTGCATTAATTGAGTGCAAACTACATTTGCACTTTAAACTCAATCTGTAGTAATGGAAGCAGAAACTGGGATTTTAAAAGCAGCTGAAATGGTGGGAAGGCAGAGGATTAATTGGGATTCTCCATGCCAAACCGGGTCAGTTGGAGGGTATGGTATTGTCCCCAAGGAAGTTTACAACACAGATTAAAAGAAAATATAGCTGACACACAGGGACGTAGCCAGGATTTTGGGAAGGGGGGGGTCCAGACTAAGTGCCACCATTATAATGAGGCTTGGGTGCGGTGGCGCAGCAGCACACACCATTAATTTTATCTAACGGAAGGAGGGGGTCTGGACCCCAAGACCCCCCCCCCTTGGCTACGTCCCTGTGACACAATGAATAATACAAATGTTTAGATAGAAGTAGATATAAACCCACTAATGTAACTAAAAACATTTCAAATATACTAAAAAATGATAACGTGTAGAGTACATGCCATTAAAAAAATCCTTCCACCATGACGATTTAATCTGTTTTAAGATTTAATCTGCACTGCAGAAATAATGCAGTTTGACACTGCTTTAACTGCCATGGCTCAATGCTATGGAATTCTGGGACTTACAGTGTGTGGTGGCATGAGAGCTCTCTGACAGAGAAGGTAAAACAAAAATTACTAATCCCAGGATTTCATAGCACTGAACCATGGCAGTTAAAGTGGTGTCAAACTGCATTATTTCTGCAGTGCAGATCTCTTTCTCTATAAGTGGAAAGAGAGCAGAAAGGGGGCACCATACCCTGCAGTGAGTAGGAATTCCACAGCCTGGGAGCAGCCACCAAGAAGGCCCCCTCACATGTCTTTGCCAAATGAGTCAGTGATAGTGATCGAATCAAGAGACACTTCTCCCCCAAGGTTCTTAAAACCTGGGCAGGTTCATGCTGGAAAATATAGCCTTTCACTTAGTCTGGACTCAACACATACTAGCTAAGTAGCTAGCTCTGCCATTTCCATCACATTCTTAATACCTGGGCCTGCTGCCCTTCATGTGTTAGACGATGTATGTCTTCACTAGGAAACTTTCCAATATAATTTTTTAATTTGGTGCCCTTTCCTGCCACACTAGGACTCCACCTTAACTTTTGTGGCTGCATCCTATGGAATCTTGGGGCTTGTAGTTTGGTGAGGTGTTAGAACTCTCTGGCTGGGAATTCAAAGTACTCCACCCTAAACTGCAAAGCTCAGGATTCTATAGAATGGAACAACTGTTATCAAGTCTGGAATTTTATAAAAATACCCCCAAAATCCCTATCACAAAATGCATCTGTGGAGGTAATCAGGTGGCCCCTCTTCCTTGCATCACTTGATCATAGAGGCCTCCAAGCAAATCCTGCATCTATAGGGTGAAGTATGTCTCCTTATGACCCTAATGGAAAGGCATTATGGGAGCTGCCCCTTGGCTGCCAAGATCTGAAAGCAGAGAGACCACGTAGGCAGCCAGCCTTAGTTAGGAATTGCAAACAGGAAGATTCCTTCACACCTAGGCGACAGATTTATGACTGGGAGATGTTTCACAGACACAAGCCATTCCGGTATCAATCGTTTTCCCATGGCAGAAGATGCCTGTGGATCAAGTGATGCATAAATTTGGTTTTGCTTTGATGTAGGACAACAACCTCCACTGAGTACGTGACTAGGAACCTATTTAAGGTTCAGTTTTTCCTTTGTTCAGAGTTCCACGTTGGAGGCAGGCAGGCACTCTGTCAGTCTGCTTCTCCTGGCATGGTTCCACGCACCCCTTTCCCCATTTCCCTTCATAGTGTTGCTGCATCTACCTTGATTCTGAGGAAACCATCTCAGGCAAGTATTTCCATTAGAAGGCCTTGTGTTCTCTTTCCACTTTTCCTCCCTTTCTTCTATTAGCCTTGAGTGACTGCATGAGTGAATGTATGTGTGTGAGTGTGCGTCTCCCTGTGCATCAATAAACTAGATTAAAATTCAAAGACTTTGCCTTTGTGTCAGTTCCTGGAAGTTCTGGTCCATTGGTAGACAGCCTGGGATTCGATCCGAAAAGGGTACTTGTAAGGAGCCCCATATTGGTGTGTTGAGCTAATTAATATTCCCCAAAATTTGATCAGATATCCTTACACAATGGCAATTAAAATGCTAGAACTGTCTAGTGTGAAAGGATCTATTTTTAAAAAAATTCAAAGGCTGAATCCACACTGCAGAAATAATCCAGTTTGAAACCACTTTAACCACTATGGAGCAATGCTAGGGAACCCCGAGTTTTATGGTTTGTTGTGGCAAAAATATTCTCTGACAGAAAAGGCTAAAGTGTGTTAAACTGCATTATTTCTGCAGTGTAGATGCAGCACTAAATCGTAAATGGAGGAAACAGGGGAATGACCATCTCAGTGGGGGGAGCAATGCATTTCACCAGACCTCACACTTTGCTGCCTGAGGCAATCACTTCATTCTGGCTCTCTATCATAGCACAGATGAGCATACTTGTTGAAATAAAAAACCAAACAGACATACAAACATAAACTGGAATGTGAAGTTGAAGGCTTTCATGGCTGGCATCCATAGTTTTTTGTGGGTTTTTCGGGCTATGTGGCGTGTTCTGAAAGAGTTTATTCCTATAATGTTTTGCCTGCATCTGAAGACACCAGCCATAGATGCAGGTGAAATGTCAGGAATAAACTCTTCCAGAACACAGCCACATAGACCCAAAAACCATCAAAAAACTATAAACTGGAATATTTTATCTGTACCTGCAAGGAAAAACATATCTTGTTTTCCATCTGTGGTTCCTGTAGTTTGCCATCAGTGTACACTGCAGTTTTTCCTATGAATTAGATCATAGTCACTTATCTTCCCTGGTATTTCCACAGAGTGTGAAGGTGTTGTGGTGTTGTTTTTGTTGTTGTGTGCCTTAAAATCATTTTCAATTTATGGTAACCTAAGGTGAACTTATCACAGTGTTTTCTTGGCAGGTTTCTTCAAAAGGGGTTTGCCACTGCCATCTTCTGAGGTTGAGAGTGTGTCCTGCCTAAATTCACCCAGTGGGTTTGCATGGCTAAACCAGGATTTGAACCATGGTTTAGTCCAGTGCTCAAACTACTACACCATGCTGTCTCTCTCTCTCTAATAGGTTTTATTGTTAGTTAAAAAAAAACAATGGAAGTGATAACACTGGAAACTCCTGTGTGTGACAAATAGCAACAACCACAACAGAAATATCTTTATTACAATGGCCCAAGATAGCCCTGAAAATTTTGTGATCAAGCAAATAATTAAATGAGATCTTCCTATCCACTCTAACTATTGTACTATACCATCTCTCTAAGGACGTAGCCAAGGGGGAGGTCCTTGGGGTCCGGACCCCCCCCTTCTGTTAGATACAATGAATGGTGTGCGCCGCTGTGCCCAAGCCCCATTATAATGGTGGCACTTAGTCTGGACCCCCCCCTTCCCAAAATCCTGGCTACGTCCCTGATCTCTCTCAGATCAATGTTCACTATGTAAATAGTGTTAACAATAAAATGTAGTGGTATGGGAAAAAAGTTCAGAAATTTGCTTAATTAATTGAAGCACATTAATTAATTCACATCATTTAATGCAATTCAACTAATGTTATCATGGAAATCTTCACAATATGTGGATTAGGCTATCCACTTTGCCGCACTAGAACATGGCAACCCTGCTCCTTCAGTTCAACACAAAGCAAAGAGATGGAGAAGAATCTGCTGAAACTGTCTTCCTCACTGGATGTCCTAGATGGATCTCACCATGGAAGCACTTATGTTTCTTTCTAATTCCTTATAATCTCACACTGGAAGCCCTCCCCTGAGAAAAACTGATTTAAGATTTTTTAGAAAGAACATATTACTAGACTAGTCATTCAAACACAGGATAATGCTGGAAATATTTTACTACATTATTTGTTTTGACTAGCAAAATAAGCAAAGTGAAAAGGTTTCCATTAACTCCATCTTACTGCCTTGGTGGCAAGAGCACATTATTCAAATGATGTACATCTTTTTTCTCCCAAGTTAATATAATCCTGGAAAACACTCATACACATGGTTGAGTTTCTTGTAATGGTACTGTAATAGTACTCCATTCTATTTTAATCAAGAACATTGGCTCCTGAATATGGATAGTTATTTGTCATTCCTTGTTATTCATTTAAAACAACCACAATACATATATTGATTATCACATCCTCAAGCCAGGATGCCAGGCTCATGCCAGGCTCATGCTGGTGCAGATCAGTATAGAATCATAGAATCATAGAATCATAGAATCGTAGAGTTGGAAGAGACCACTATGGCCATCCAGTCCAACCCCCTGCCATGCAGGAAATCCAAATCAAAGCATCCCTGACAGATGGCCATCCAGCCTCTGTTTAAAGACCTCCAAGGAAGGAGACTCTATCACCCTCCGAGGAAGTGCATTCCACTGTCGAACAGCCCTTACTGTCAGGAAGTTCCTCCTAATATTCAGGTGGAATCTCTTTTCCTGTAGCTTGCATCCATTGTTCCGGGTCCTGTTCTCTGGAGCAGCAGAAAACAAGCTTGCTCCCTCTTCAATATGACATCCTTTCAAATATTTAAACAGGGCTATCATATCACCTCTTAACCTTCTTTTCTCCAGGCTAAACATCCCCAGCTCCCTAAGTCGTTCCTCATAGTGCATGGTTTCCAGACCCTTCACCATTTTAGTCGCTCTCCTTTGGACACGCTCCAGTTTCTCAATGTCCTTTCTGAATTGTGGTGCCCAGAACTGGACACAATATTCTAGGTGGGGCCTGACCAGAGCAGAATACAGTGGCACTATTACTTCTCTTGATCTAGACATTATACTTTTATTGATGCAGCCTAAAATAGCATGAAGGCATAAGGCATTTAAAACTAAAGCAATTCAGTACAAAGTGTAATTGCTGTTATGTGCTTGGCAAAGAAGACACAAGGTATTGTGCTACATAATAAAAACAATACAGGTTGAGTCTTCCTTATCCAAAATGTTTGGGACCACAAGTGTTTGGGATTATTTATTTATTTGGATTTTGGAATATTTACATATACATAATAAGTTATTTTGGAGATGGGGCCAAAGTCTAAACATGAAATTCATTTATGTTTGGTACACATCTTATACACATAGCATGAAGGTTTGAATTCTATGATTCCATTATTTTCATTCTGCCAAGGTAAACATCTTGGAAGTGGAGCTGCAATAATAATAATAATAATAATAATAATAATAATAATAATAATAATAATAATAATAATAAT
>NC_056525.1:22511824-22534762 GCF_019175285.1 Sceloporus undulatus | reverse complement strand
TTATATACTGCTTTTCCAAAAAGATCAAAGCGGTTTACATAGAGTTTAAAACCAATTACAAAACACATCATAAAATAGATAAAACCAAGAGCACTAAATACAATATACAATCTAAAAACAATCATTCAATCAATCAATAGGGTTAGGTAGAGAGTCAATGGGATCAGAGTACATGACTTCATTTTCAAGGGGGGAAGGCTTGACAGAAGAGGAAGGTTTTAAGCCTCTTTTTAAATGTTTCCAGGGGGGTGATAAGACGGAGCTCGTTGGGAAGACTATTCCAGATTTGTCGGGCCACTACTGAGAAGGCCATCTGGGAAGTAATAACATATTTAGAAGGTGGAATTTCCAACAAGTTCTTCCCGGTTGTTCTGAGTGTGCGGGGCAGTTTATATGGGAAGATGCGGTCCCTCAAGTAACTCGGGCCCAAGCCATGTAGGGCTTTATAGGTAATAACCAACACCTTGTATTGTGCTCGGAAGCGAATAGGCAGCCAGTGCAGATCTTTCAGAATAGGTGTTATATGGTCAAACCTGGACGCACCAGTGACCAATCTGGCTGCCATATACTGCACTAATTGAAGCTTCCGGGCTTGGTATAAGGGTTGCCCCATGTAGAGCGCATTACAGAAATCCAAGCGAGAGGTTACCAGAGCATGGACCACCGTTTCAAGGTCCCTTTGGCCCAGGTAAGGTCGCAGTTGGCGTATCAACCGAAGTTGATAGCAAGCACTTCTGACCGTTGCATCTACTTGAGATGTCAACTGCAGAGACGAGTCCAGAAGGACTCCTAAACTGCAAACTTCGTCCTTCAGGGGAAGTGTGACCCCATTCAGGACCGGTGGACAAATTTTCTTCCCTGACTCTGGGGAACCTATCACCAGTACTTCCGTTTTCTCTGGATTCAAACTGAGTCTGTTTTCCCTCATCCAGCCCATTACCGAGTCCAGACAAGCATCTAGAGGAGAGATGCCATCCCTGGTCACTGCATCAGTCGGAGACACAGAGAAACATATTTGAGTGTCATCAGCGTACTGATAACACCGCATCCCGTGTCTCCGGATGATCTCTCCCAGTGGTTTCATGTAAATATTAAATAGCATGGGAGACAAAATGGCTCCTTGAGGGACACCAGATGTAAGTGTCCTCTTATCGGAGCACACGTCTCCCAGCTGCACCATCTGGAATCTACCCAAGAGGTAGGAACGGAACCACTGGAGCGCAGTGCCCCCGATGCCCAACTCCCTCAGGTGTTCCAGAAGGATACCATGGTCAATGGTATCAAAAGCCGCTGAGATGTCCAATAGCACCAACAAGGTCACACTTCCCCTGTCGATGCCCAGACCGAGATCATTGACTAAGGCGACCATGGCAGTCTCAACTCCGTAACCCGCTCTGAAGCCAGTTTGAAATGGGTCCAGATCATCCGTTTCATCCAAGACAGCTTGGAGTTGAAAGGCAACTGCTCTCTCGATCACCTTACCTAAAAATGGCAATAGTGAGACCGGCCTATAGTTAGCATTCTTTTATTTTCTATATCTGGCATAATTTAGACTTTTCTTCTTTCTTCTTTTTTTGAACACTCATGAAAAGGAAATGGTATTGTTCCATTTAGAAAACAATCCTAATTTGCCTTGGCTACAGTAGAAGCACTTCTGCAAAGGAAGTGTAAGAAAGGGCTCCATGTAAGGTAGCCAACTTTTAATTGTATAAATAACAGGCTCAGTAGTGTTGTAATTCCCATGATCTCCTAACAGTAGTAACATGCCATTGGGGGAAACCATAAGAAGTCAGCCTATTTGTTGGGATATAGCAACTTCGCATGCTGCTGAGACCTTCTAGTAATGCATGTCTATGGTATTTTTATTGCCCCCTACTCATTGCCCCTCCTCATTTCCTGTTTACCATGAGGATTCCTAACCCTTTGTCTTGAGAAGAAGAAGAAAGCAGAGATGAGACGCCATTAGCACCAAGTCTTACCTACTAAACTTGCATGGCTGCATCCGGAGCTGAAAAGATGCTGGGATAGGACTTTTCTAAGAAGCATGTTTTCTACCTCATTTTTCTTGCAACATGAAGCTAGACCTGTGTATCTCTTCATACACATGATTTTGTAAGTAAACTTATTTCTTTTTTCACTTTTAACCAAGTTACTGTGTGTTTTTATTGGGGACACTGGGGGTTGGGAGAGAAAAGGAGTGGAGCTAGTTGAGTTTTCCTGCTTGCCTCATATTCTGCTGAGTAAACTCTGCTAGCAAGATTAAACAATTTTGCTTACTTTCCTGAGTTTCTAACGATCCTCAAGAAAGAACTACATTTCCCAACACTATTATATGCATACCTTTGGCCCTCTGTATTGATGGATTCTTCATCCATGGATCCAAAAATCCATAGCTTGAAAATATTCAAGAAATATATAAATTCAAAAAGCAACACTTGATTTTATATAAGGGATACCATTTAACTATGCCATTGTTTTTAATGGGACTTGAGCATCCATGGATTTTGTTGTCAATGAGGAGTCCTCGAACCAAACCCCAGTGAATGCCAAGGGTCCACTGTATGATCCCACAACTCAGGAGGAGAGAGAAGAAGCCATAAGTATGAGATGGAAACAGAATGTCAGCCAAGAAGTCAAAGCACTGACATACACTGATGGGAAATGCCTTTGGAGGGAATTAGCATTCTGCTAATGATACTAAGATAGGCAGGCTCCCTTCACTAGATAAGTTACACAATAGATGTGACAAGTGCAGAGTGCCATTGTGGTGTAGTGGTTTGAGTGATGGACTAGAACTCCATGGTACCAAATCCCTGCCTAACCATGAAAATCTTCATCTTGCATGAGTCACGTTCTTTCAGCCTTTGAGGAAGGCAATGGCAAATCCTCTCTGAACAAATCTTACAAGGAAAAATCCATGATAGGTTGAACATAGGGACACCAGACATCAGAAATGACTTGAAGGAACACAGCAAGAAGTTCCAATAAACAGAAATTAGGGCTAGGAGACAGGAATCCTAGATAAGTGTAGCAACTCTATGTTCCTCAATATGAAATGTTTGCCGTGAAAACAACAGATCCAGACATGATGTTCATGTCTCAGTTGGCTAATGAACTGGTCATCCTATACTCTCAAGCATATGGAAGCAAACCTACACTTCAAGAATAGTAAGTACATTTAGAGCTTTATCTTTCTCTCCTCTCTCCTCACTTCTTTCCCCTGACTTTGCTAAAATAAGGTGGAATATCTATGCTCTGTATAACAAACCTAGTCTGAATCAAGGAATGAATCTATTGCAAACATAGCATCACATGCACTTTCAGGATGGTCTGTTTCACCTTTTTTTTTGTATGTTCCTTTTCTGGGACATGTTTTCCTTAATTTCTGTTTTTCCTTGGAGTTCCACCAAAATTCTCTTTACTTCTATTTCGATATAATTTAGTATTTAATAAGCCCCCCTCTCTCTGTCACTGTTTTAGATTAGTCAAAGAACTTTATTGTACCTGTTTTTGTCTCCATTACGGGTACGGAAAGAGAACGCTCGTGTGCACGCGCGACCAGCCAAAAATGGATTTTATCGCATGCCAAAGCGTCCTCCAAAGGGCCCTGTTCCATCCCCCAGTGCCAAGCTGTCCCCGTTCAGTGCTGATGGGCACCATTTTCCTTGGTTGGAAGACTTCCAACCAGAACATTTCTCATGCCTCAGCACTGAACAGGGACGGCTTGTCACCAGGGGACAGAACGGGGCCTTTTGGAGAACGCTTTGGTGTGCAATAAAATCCATTTTTGGCCAGTTGTGCACACACGTGAGCATCCTCTTTTCGCACCCGTAACAGAGACAAAAACGGGTGCAATAAAGTTCTTAGTTTAGCATTACATGTGGATAGAAAACTGTGATGAGGCTTAACTGTGGTTTGTTGAAATATGCCAACTGCAAAAACCTTGGTCTGAAGTGATTTCGTTCAAAAAGCCATAGTTAAGGACTACTACAGCCTGGCCTTTTTTGGATGTCTTGGTAAGCCACTCACAAATAGAAGTTGTGAGGATGCCTCCTCACAACTATGCCAGATAAAAAGGAGGACAGGGGAATATGTATCTTTGGTTTGGCAGTATATATAGCAATAGCAAGTACATTTCTATACTGCTTATCAGTGAACTAGCACTCCCTAGGCAGTTTACAATGTGTAAGGCAATTGCCCCCAACAAGCTGGATATTCATTTTACCAACCTACGAAAGGATGGAAGGGTGAGTGGACCTTGAAGCCCTATTCTAGGATCAAACTTACAATGTTGTGGCTGCAGTGACAGCATTTAACTACTGCACCATCAGGGGTCCAATATTCAATTTAACTCCCCTCCAGCAAAATAATTATCTTGCAATTGTTTGCAAATATTGAACCCTATCCACAATGGATTTAAAACACCACAATGTAAAATCAGATAAATACGGGAAACTTTTCCTTTCACCCCCATCCAAGAGACACAAGAATTTGGTCAAATGTTGTGGACAAATATTTTTTGAAAATATCCTTGCTTTTGAAGATTATGGCATTCGTGCTCCATATACCAGAGCCTGAAAAAATGACTGTTTGTGCTCCAGGAGGTTAGGAACTGGAATGTATTTCAAAAAGTTACTTTTACATGCTGTATCAAGTAGATATACTACACCGACAGGTAAGATAGTAATCTCATAGAATTATGTACAAAGAAAAATTCCTAGACATGCTTCTGCCAAAAATGGGGAGAACAAAGCTATTCCAAGTAAATGCAATTAATCTCAGAAAAGCTGCTGTCAACATGGAATCTTCTCAGACCAAATTAGATAGTGTTCCTGCTTCTGCTGGGATGATTAATTGACCATATGAGCTCATATATTTACTTAACACTAGATCTTTGCCACAGACTTACAAAAATCAAAGCAAATCTTGCTTAATAAACTGACTCTTCGTTCCCTCTTTAAGCATTAAAAAAATAAGGAAGGAAGAAAAAGAAAGAAAAGAAAGTTAAAGGAAAAATAAAATATACAATATCCTTCCTATGAACATGCAAAGCCACTTTACAAATTAATATTGAGCTTCCTTGCTTGGTTCACAATATACATCTTTTGTAAAACGTGTCTTATTGATATACTGACAGACATATATGCATGCATGCATACCTTTTAGCAGAGCCTGGAAAATTACTTGTTAAAATTATCTATCTAAACTGTTACAGACCAGTCTGATTTAGCTGCCAATTTTAAGACCCAGAAATATACATATAGAGTTCAGAGTATAACCTATGAATATAAGATATAATACAGAAAGCTATATGTATTAGAATTAGAAGCCACTTTATAAATTAATATTGAACTTCCTTGTTGATTCACATTATACATTTTTTGTAAAATGTGTCTTATTGATAAACCAACACATATGTATATGCATGCATGCATACCTTTTAGCAGAGCCTGTTAGAGGCCAATCTGATTTAGCTGCCAATTCTGAGACCTAGGAGTTTATTGCACTCACTTTTGCCCCCAATCTGGGCACAGGCAGGGGATGTGCATGACCAAGTGAAAACGCATTTTATCACACGCTATACTGTCCTCATGGTGTCCCCATGCCATCGCCTGACCCTAACCCGTCCCCAAGCCGGGCTTAGGCATGGGAATTTGAAGAATGGCAACTTTCCAGTTAAGCAAAATCACATGCCTGAGCCTGTCTTGGGGACGCGTTAGGGGCGGGCGATGCCATGGGGATGTCTTGAGGACAATATAGCATGCAATAAAATGTGTTTTCATTTAGTCAGGCGCATCCCCTACCCATGCCTGGATTGGGGGCAAAAGTGAGTGCGATAAACTCCCTAGAAATATACATGTAGAGTTCAAAGTATAACCTATAGAGTATATGATATAACACAGAAAGCTATATGTATTAGAATGTGTAGGTGTGTTACTGAAATCTAGGAGACAGGTTAATGCCTGGTGGAATGTCTATTTAAATGTGAACAGAGAGGAGAACACCTACATTTCTGTGAACATTGAGATATGAGCAGCTTTGATCTCTAGCAAACCTCCTAACAGGTGCACTAGCCGGTGCAATAAGGATGGCAGGCAGCCAAAGACTCCAGCTGTACCTAGAGTGACATCATAGCTAAGATATTCATTTTGACTGGATGACACAAACAGGGTACCATCAGCACTTTTGTTTTGATTGGATCAGATGGGATAACTGGTAGGTTGCATGGAAGTAAGGGAGAGACAATAAAAGAAGCCAAGAGGAGATAGCAATTGGACTACTTTAGCAGTCTGCAGCATATAGAGAGAAGACAGCAATCTAGCCTCCAAGCCATGCTGTTCTTGAGAACTGATAAACTGCCCAGACATGCTGATACTGTTGATATCAGTAACATCTTATGCTATGCTAGATGTTACTTATAGATAGGTAACAGATGCTGTTAGATTTATCAGTGTCCAAGGCTATCAACCCATTGGATGCTTATTTAGAGATGTATGGTTCTTCAACAGAAAAGGAGGTAATTCATAACAAATAAATGATAGATGAATGGCTAAGCTATACAGTATTTCTTACATTGGTAATGCTCCTCTATGTGTTAACTTTTAAGAAACCTCTAAAGAGTCAGAGAGCTGGTAATTCAGTCCTTGTGAAAGTGTAACATCAGACTTGCCATATCTGGTATGGTAATGAATATATGATGTACATACATTCTTGCCATATCCTGTAAGGTAATTAATGTATGCTGCAAATTAATTTCTGGGCAAGGTACAAAGTGTTGGTTGTTACCTTTAAATACATACATGGTTTGGATTTGGATTCAGGTTACCAACAGTATTCCTTCCTCCTATGAAATCTGGCCCATACACTCAGGTCCTGTGGCAGACATTTACTCCAGTCAGCCAAGACTAGTTTGATAACTGTCAGACAGATGACTTTTTATGCAGCTACCCCTAGACTGTGGGATGACCTGCCAGAAGACAGATTTGACAATTGAATAGGCTGTCTTAATTTACAATAGCATTGAAGACTAATCTCTTCCAGCAGAGCTATTGGGATGACCAAAATGGTGAAGGGTCTGGAAACCATGCCTTATGAAGGGAGACCTAGGGTGCTAGGTATGTTTAGCCTGGAGAAGCAACAGCTTAGAGGTAATATCACAGCCCTGTTAAAATATTAGGAGGGGTCTTATATTGAGGATGGAGCAAACTTATTTTCCACTGCTCCAGAGAACAGGACCCAGAGTAACAGATTCAAACTACAGGAAAAGAGATTCCACCTAAACATTAGGAGGAACTTCCTGACAGTATGAGCTGTTCAATAGTGGAACACACTCCCCCAGAGAGAGGTGGAGTCTTCTTTGGAGGCTGGATGGCCATCTGTTGGGGATGCTTTGATTATGAGTTCCTGCACGGCAGGGCATTGGACTGGATGGCCCTTGTGGTCTCTTCCAATTCTATGATTTTTAAAACTGTAAATGTTAAATGATGAATTTTAAACATGGACTGTTTTAATACATATGTCTTGTTTGGTCATTTAAACTGATGTACAGTCTGCCCTCTGCATACACCCCCTCACCATATATGGATTCCAGTTTACACAGGCAGCGAGAGGTGAAGGACAAAATAGAACGTGCCACCATTCCATTAAGTAGGACTCCAGCATACACAAAATTTGCCTTGGGGGGGGGGGGGGGGAGGAGGTTCAGAACGGATCCCTCGTGTATGGCAAGGGCAGACTACAGTTTAAACTGAAGTTGTTCTTTAAGTGTCACATATTTGTTGCTCTTTTGTTGTTCCCCACTTCAATCTATGGGGATAGATGAATAAGAATAAAGATGATGATGATGATGATGCCTTACATGTGATGTAAGGTAGTGGGATGAAAGCAAGATGCCCAGACATTGACATCTCTGTATTTCTTTCTAAAGGGACTTCATATATTTGTATATTTGATTGCATATAATATATAGTCTAAAAGATTACCAAAGAGCCTGCTCATAATCCCATACAGATACCATATCCTGAGATCCCATTTCTTAAGAATGCTTATGTGGAGTGTACTGTTACCTTTGCCTGTCATTTTTTTTTACCACTATCAATGCCAAGGTGCCCAGAAGATAACAGGCAGAATCCCAGAAAGCATTCACATTAGTTCACAAGGACCCTCAAAAACTCATTCTAAGGAAATAGGGGTAGGGAATCATTCCCATTTCATACACAACTTTATTACAATCACAAGCTGCTCCTGACTAGCTAAATATATAGTTAGAAAACCTGAAATGGTAGTTAATTTAGAGTTTTCAGGGCTCAGGTCATGAATGCTCTTCTCCAGTTCTCAGGATGAAAGAGAGGAATCTCAGAGTGAGAGAACTATGTTCAGAAGTGTGTTTTTATGTGCATCAATGTATATTGCTGTCACTCACTGCTGCAAACTGCACCGGATGGTTTCTAGTGACTGTCCATTGATTCCATCTAGCCCTTCTCATCACTCTCAAAAGTTCAATATACCATCTGTAGCACCAAGTCTCAGCAGGAAGGAGTGGTCATCAAAGGGAAATAAACAATTTCCTCAAGATTAGTTGTCATTGAGTTAATAAATATAGCATTAGAGGATTGATTCTTTGAGACTTATCCCACCTGTTCCCATCTTCATTGCACCAAATGGTTGAAGCTACCATTCAATTTCCATTTTTGGTCTTTCACCTGTTTAAAAGGCTCTTTCTCAGCAGTCAGTCAATTGCCAAAAACCTACTTTTGTAAAAAAGAAAAGTTATTGATATATATGTGCATGCATAGTTATCATATTACAACCTTCAGATTGCTTGTGGTTGGTTTTTCCCAGTAAAGTTTATTTAGAAAAAGAAAAAGGAAAGGAAGAACAAAAGCTAACATTATACAGGCTGCATCTGCACTGCATAAGTCTCTAGATGTATTTCCTATGTACAATTCGTGAAGGGACACTTGATGGTATAAATTACATATGGAGTGCTATAAATTACAAATTGTTTTAGGGTGTATGTTTTTTTCTCCATTACAATTGACAGACTCTGTTGTCTTGAATGTGTACTTAGAATAAGTACACTGTCCACATGGATGATGACCTCTTCGGGCTGTTGCTGATGGAAAATTGCTGGGAGGGACATGTTATTGTATTCTGAAATCACTTCTTATCAATATGTCACAAATGCTGTGAGTTCTCTTAAAAGAAATGTGAGGCTTTTCATGACACCCATGTATATGCTGCAAGATGTGCCAATATTTTCTATTACTACTCCACAATTTTTGGGTTATGCTACTAGAAGTCAAGCTGGGTTTTATTCTGGAATTAGTTTTTCCTCTCTGATTTTTTTAATACATGTTGTCTGTGCAGCCCCTTTGAAACTGTTGTTAATGACAGACTCTGGATAGCCTTTGTCCTGTAGCTGGCAGTGGAGTGATCTTGATTAACTAAAATGTCTTCCTCACTTGTTCAATTTTCTAAAAAGAAAAGTTCTCTAGAACTGATTATCTAGTAGATTATTTTTCAAAAATTTAGGGTGTAAAATATCAAATCTTAGCTAAGTATTTCAATTAATAGTTTTTTTTAAAAAAAAAACAAACAAAACAAAAAACAAAGAGGTGCATAATTTTGTTCCTACTTTTCTAACAGGGATGTCCAAAAAGTGGATCTCATAAAAGTGATAAAAGTATCAAACTGAATATTATTTTCAAGTTATCTAGAAGGAGGAAGCATTATGACTGGAAGTGGCAGAGATACTGGTAAGGCAAACTTCTTAATCAACTCCAGAAATGAGCCAAGAGACTTTGGTGCCAAGATAAAATAACATCCCTCTTCCTGACAGTAAAACATTAATATAACTAAATATCTTGTGTCCTTGGATGGTATCCACAAACCTTTGTTGCCCTGCCTAACCAAAAGGTACTGCTGAATGCAATAACAACATCATGTATTCCCTGGCATGAACATAAAGAGCGTTTTTCAATCTACATGTTTTGCGTATGCATTTCTATTTGTGTGTGTGAGAGAGAGGGAGGGCAGAACTGAAGCACCTACCTTTTTATTGTATGGTGAATAATGAATTCCTACTGTGCTTGATTTCAAGTAGCCAAGTAGCTATTTCTAGATAAGGATTCACCACTAGGGACAGCTTGTCATAAAAATTAAGCACTGGTGGAACAAAAGTTGCTTCTTAAAGCTGCAGTGCAAGGCATACCATATTTGTTGAGGAATGATATCAGCATTGGCAGTTCTGCTGAATCAGGTATGCCCCCCACAGTAACACAAGGAGAAATGTGCAATAAAGAATCAGTAATTCACACACATACTAAATGCAAGCATGTCATGAGGAAGAGGGAAGGATCTGTATGAGGTTTTTCCCTAATAGTTTTTATTTCTTTACAAAGATATTTATATCCTGTCTTCCTGACTCACAATAAGATTCACATAATGGCTAAGACAAGCATTATTGAAGAACATTCATAGAAGCAGTTGAAGTCAATAAAAATACGGTAGATAATCAGTTGTCAGATTTAGTCAGCCAAAGCACAAAGCTTGGTGGAATAAATCATTTTGGGTTGGTATTTTAGGAACATGAAACATGGGGCACATCTGATGTCTCAGGGAAGACAGTTCCACAGCCTAGAGGTGATGATAGAGAAGCTTGGCTCCATGCATGACTACCAATAATATCTATTTTTAGATCTATTGATTGAGTTCCCATTGGTTCAATAAGTGCTCTTGACTTGGGAGTAGTGATAAGATGTGGATGTCAGGTTAACACAGAAGAGTATAGTCCTTTAAGCTCTAAAACATACTGCAGAGATAATCCAGTTTAAGAATGCTTTAACTGCCCTGGCTCAGTGCTATGGAATCCTGGGAATTATAGTTTATTGTGGCTACAAAGCTTTCTGAAAGAGAAGGCTAAATACCTCACAAAACTACAATTCCCAGACTTCCCTAGCACTGAGCCAAGGCAGTTAAAGCTGTCCCACACTGGATTATTATTGCAATAGCAATAGAAAGTACATTTCTATACCACTTATCAGTGCACGTAAGCACTCCCTAAGTGGTTTACAATGTGCAAGCTGATTGCTCACAACAAGCTGGGTACTCATTTTAGCAAACTCAAAAGGATGCCAGGCTGAGTCAATCCTGAGCTCCTGGCTGGTATTGGACTCACAACACTGTGGTTTATGAGTGAGTGGCTGCAGTACAGGCATTTAACCACTGCACCACCAGGGTGCAGTGTGTTGGACCTATTGTTGGAGCATTTGTGCGACCAGCAGTCCACACCTTCAAAGCAATATGCCTGGATCAAACCCCCAAGAGGCACAGGAAAACAGCAAATGAAATGACACGCTGAGCTCTTGGTCAGAGGCACTTTAATCTTCATTCTACTGTTTACAAATCAGTACTCACATATATAGAATCTCATGCCTATACAATACACCATATGACACCCACACCGGGCACTGGAGCTCCTTCCTTATATACATTTGCCATTACCATGCATTTAGTCCAGCCTCTTCCCAGTGTGTTACATCTATACAAGCCCCCCCCCCCCGTGTCATGACTTTGCACTTTCTGCCACTTGCTAATTTTATGTCCTGGCATGATTGCATCATACCCCATTGCTTCATCTGAGTCTAAATGCTTGGTCATCATGGCTTCCTATGACCCATAATAACTCTGTTACCTTTGTCCCACAGCTGTACTTTTTCCAGGATACCTATGTAACCTGACCCCAAGCTATTCACAATTTGAAACATGCACTCCCATTCCAATTTTACAAAGATTAAATCCCACTAAATTACTTTTTATGTGTAAACATGCATATAATTGCACTAGAAAGGTAGTAATCAATGCTCTCATTTAAGATCAGGAGTGATGCAGAAACTGGTGTAAATGGTGAAGTAATGAAGTGAAAAAGTAAAGGTATTCCCTTTTGACAAGGTTGTCCAATGATGTTCAATTGTATGGGGTGGTGCTCATCTCCGTAAGTAAGTTGCAGAGCCAGTGTTGTCAAAGGTGGCTCTGTGGTCATGTGGCCAACATGACTGCACAGAACACTGTTACCTTCCCACCAAAGTGGTACCTATTTATCTACTTGCACTTTTACATACTTTTGAACTGCTAGGCTGGCCAAAGCTGAGACTAGTGATGGGACCTCACTCTGTCACAGGCACTTGTGCCTTGAACTGCTGATCTGCTGACCTTGCAATCATCAGAGTCAGCATCTTAACTGCTGAGCCATCACATCCTGCTATACAAAATTGGCCTTTTATGAATTGAAATATACATCCAGTGTGTGAAAGCCAGTGAGTAAGTAAATCAATTTTTACTCTAGTCCCTTTGAGTCAAACTATTCACTATGTGGGCATCATACTTATTCACTAGTGACATGCCCATCTCAGAATATTTTCAGATGGTCTCTATGTGTGTTCAATTAATATGTGGGTGGAGGAGTGTGCTACCACCTCTTTTCCTTTATAAAATTATAGAGCTGGAAGAGACCATATCCAGTCCAACCCCCTGCCATGCAGGAAAACACATTCAAAGGACTCCCGACAGAGGGCCATCCAGCCTCTGTTGAAAAACCTCCAAAGGAAGAAACTCTACCACACTCTGAGGCAGTGTGTTCCACAGCTCTTACTGTCAGGAACTTTTTCCTAATGTTCAGATCAAATCTGAATCTCTTTTCTTCTGGATTTTGGAACTTATTGTACTTTGCTACATGGCCGACATATCTATTTCAATACATTGCTCTGTGTCCTTTTCTCTGGAACAGCAGAAAACAAGCTTGCTCCATCCTCAATATGACATCACTTCAAATTCTTAAACATGGTTATCATATCACCCCTTAACCTTCTCCTCTCCAGCATAAACATACCCAGTTTCCTAAATTGCTCCTTATAGGACTTGGTTTTCAGACTTTTCATTATTTTGGTTACCCTCCTCAGGACATGCTCCAGCTTGGTGACATCCTTCTTGAATGGTGGTTCTGTTGCCAGTTCCATCATCCTCTATGAATAGAGGGCCACAGTCTTAAAAGGAAAACCACCTGTATTCATGAAGACTTTACATGCTTGGAGAGCCTGGACAGATATAGGAAGCTGTCTCCTTCAGATCAATGGCCATGAAATATACAGTGCATGGAAGTAGTAAGTGGGCAGTTGGGGAATTAATGCACTTTCCTTCCTCATGTGTAGAAAACAACAGGTCCAGGGGAGAAAGAGACTGGACAGTTTAATTCCCCTCCTTGTGGGTATATCCTGGCTTGGAGATGCTGGGAGTTGTCATAAAATCACTTCCCAAGCTCAGATATTTTGGATGGATTTAAAGAGTTTTATTTATTATCATTCTTCCCTCAGAATTAACTATTCTAATATGAATTTTACTTCAAATGAGAGTTTCCTTAACTGGCCCTTTTTCCTGAGTTGAAAATTTATTTGCAATCATCACAGTTCATTAATAAGTGACCTTTCTTTAGGTTTAGTCTCCGGATTCATTTGATAAAGCAATTAAAATCTGGCTTATCTGTTAATTATAAAAAGATGGAGGCATAAATATGGAGTCTTACCAGAATTTCTCATTATAAGTAAATAAATACAATTTTCTGCCATCTCTTCCTCACACTTCTGTTTCATTCATCATACTACTTAATTTGGAACACCATGGTTGAAATTCAACATCATGGGCTGTGATGTGATCTATAATTCTTTGACAATGGAACTACATTGCAGACACAATACATGGCCACATTAGAGACTTGTAACAATCTGCAATGGTACACCATGCAAATATCTATTGGGTAATGGGGGATCCCACCACACAATGGGTCACTATGAAAATTGGAGACATTTTACTGATCATGTGTAGGCCAGTATAATCCATACTAGATTGTGGGTGTCTCATGGCTCTGATGGAGCTCTCTCCCCCCCCCCCCCCCCCCACTTCTTGTGTTGTTATTGCACATGGGCATCCTTCCCAGAAAATTCCATATTGTTGTGCATCACAACTATTCCTCAATGGCCAAGATGATTGTTTGACTTCTGTTATATCCTTAGTGATTCAGCTACAAGAATGCTCCCCTCCTAGGAATAGGACTGTTGCACAATACCACAGTTCTAAACTGAACAACTGTACATTGCTTTATGATATAAATTTCCAATAGGATGCCATCCCATGTTTCTTTTTTTGTGGAAATATTTACAGTAAACCTGAACTACCATTAATTTTTTGTATGTGTGTGCATTTACACAAAGAGAGTTTAAAAGAGTGTAGAGGCCAGAGTCTAATCAGGCTGTGATTGAGTGGATGTTTATACATGAGATAATGAGCATATTTGTGTATGTGGTTTCCTTTCTTGTCTATTTATTTATTTAAATTTTCTTCCCTACAATTAGAGATATAAATTCTCGTTTGCCTTGTTTTGGGCATGAAAATGGAAAAAAAAATCAAAATGTTTTGTTTCATTGAGTGAGGTGGCAAAGTGCATTTTCAAAGAAAGCATTAGATTTGCATGAGATTGTTTTTGCATACATTACTCTAATGATTTTACTGTAAAACTACCATAGCTGGTGCCTTAGTGTGTGGCCTTTCAAAAATGAGAAGCATTGGATACCTCCCTCTCCCTAGTATATTTTTGATCTGTAATCCCATCCTTCCGTGCTTGCTATGTTTAACTATGTGTGTGCTTAATAAAGGGGGAAATAACCAATTTTTTTGTGTAGAGGATGCTTGAAGAAAATGGCAGAAACCTTGAAGGAAAAAGGCATGCTCATCACTTTTTTAAATATAGAAGTTGAAAAGAAGGAAGGAGAGAAAAGAAAACCAAGCACAACCGCACGACACTTGCCAAACTTACTGTTTTTTGTACAAGATGTCTTAATATGATAGGTTGTTCTGGTGTAGTGGTTTGAGTGTTGGATTAGGACTATGGGATGTCAAGGTGAAAATTCTTGCTAAGTCATGGAAACCCTCTTGGCTTTAGAGGAAGGCAAAGGTAACCCCCCTCTTAACAAATCTTGCTAAGAAAACCTTAGGGTTGCCATATGTCAGAAATGACATGAAGGCACACAGCAGCAATAAAACCTTTTCTGATCATGGATGATAATATTTTCAAATATTCTTTATATTACTAGTTTCAAGCTGTGGAGATCTTATATTATCCACTGATGGTGCAGTGGTTAAATGCCTGTACTGCAGGCACTCACTCACAAACCACAAGGTTGTGAGTTCAGTACCATCAGGGGCTCAGGGTTAACTCAGCCTATCATCCTTCTGAGGTAGCTAAAATGAATACCCAGCTTGTTGGGGCCAATTAGCTTATACATTGTAAACCGCTTACGGAGTGTTTAAGTACACTGAAAAGCAGTATAGAAATGGACTTGCTATTGTACTTCCTATTGCCATATTACATGAGGTTATCATTTCATGTGGTCATGTTACTGAATTAAAGTTTTTTGGGAATATTATTTGCAGTGGTGGGGTGGGGGAAGGAGCCTTCAACTTAAGGCCTATTACCAGATCTCTACCCAGGTTTGTTGTTGCTATTATGGGCTTATAAATAAGTGAGGAGAGGTGTCTGTGACTCAGTTTAGTGTAGGTCTACAGATGGATATTTATGCTATGTTGGGGGGATGTTGGATTGAGGATTTGATTTCAGAGAATAGATCAGTTTAGGTGAAACAAAGATAATGGGATTTACTATAGGAACTCCATCTAAAGATAGAAGAGAATTGAGATGCTAAATTGGAAAAGAGAACACAACAGAATTTTGGTTTCAATATTAATATTTGTGTAAAATGAGAATACTATCTGTAATTTCTCCTTTCTCATGCTTCAGGACAATTCTACATCTCAGCACGTATACTACAAAAGTTATTCTTCCCTCTATAGTCTTCTCTTTCTGATAAAAATGATTCATATTCTCTCACATAGCTTAGAAGCAGAAGAGGAAATTCATTTTGTGTTTGTCAGTTGGTGTTCACTGTAAAAAAACAAAATAAAAAACCCTTCCCCTTTCAGTATCTGCAGGCCAATCTTTACACATTATGACTCTATGCACAAAGACAAAATTGAGAAAGAACAAATGAATAATAATAATAAAATTTATTTGTATCCCGCCCCTCTGAGAACAATCGGGGCGGCTAACAAAGTTAAAAATACAAAACATATAAAACATATAAACATATAAAATCCCTGGTACCCTCCCCTCCTTAAAAAAGTATTAAATTCCATGCAATATTTAAAAAACAGAACAAAAAACAGCAAACAAACAAACAAACAAACATACAAGTTAAAAACTGACCAGAAGGTCAACGATGGAAAGTACCCTCTGGGAGGTAGTCGAAAGCCTAGATTTTTGTGGCTGAAGTAGGCCTCTGCCAGAGGAGCGGAGTGCGTGGGGAGGATTGTAGGGGAGAGGCGGTCCCGGAGATAGCTTGGACCCAAGCCATTTAGGGAATTAATTAATGGAAGGAAGGAAGGAAGGAAGGAAGGAAGGAAGGAAGGAAGGAAGGAAGGACGGACAGATATAACATAACATAACATAACATAACAGAATTTGGACAAATTAGTTGGTTTGGATTACAACTCCCAGAATCCTCTAACTCACGTCACAATACAATTACTATCATATTTACATCCTGCCTTTTCCCCAGTTCAGGACTCAAAATGGCTTACAACATTTAAAACAAACAGCTATTATCTTAAGTAAACTTAACTAAGAAACCTCTCCTGGCCAGACCACCTACCCAAAACTGAGAGAAACATCATTCACCCATGCTGCAATTATTGAAAGAATTGATCTCATTCTCCTCATGTAGCTGAAGCCCAGTAAAGTTAGTTTTGAGGGGAGGGGGTATGATCATAGCAATAGTGCCACGATTGTCACTAAGCAGCAGTTGTGAATATGAAAAAGTCACATAGATTTTCTCATCTGTAACTGTCATATTTTCAATCACTGTTTAGTCTTTATTTTAACACTATTGCTATGATCTTAACTCCCTCTATAACCTACTTCATTGGGTATCAGCTGCATGAGGAGAAGCAGATCCACTCTGCCAGGAGTGACAGGAGCATGGTTGAATGAAATCCTGTCAGGTCTGAGGCCTGGGCCAAGAGAGGATACTTGGTTATGTGTACCTAACTAGGTATACAGAGGGCCCTTCATATCAGTATGTTGATGATATGTGGATTTGTCTGCCTTCAGATTCCCAAGCTCCATATTATTCAGTAAGGAAGCTCTGGTGTGTCTGTACATGTCATCACCATTGAATAATATGAGGCATGACTGGCAGCATTGTTTGCCATCCATGGGGGGAGAGGGGGATGGGAAGGGTCCACTGCCCTTAACAAATATCTGATACAAGATTCAGACCAATATACAAAAACATAACATGAAAACATCTAAAAACAAAATATCAAAGAACTAAAACCTGTTAAAATTCATAACTCTTTAAAAAGAAAGCAGCAAATAGAAAATACACTGCCTTATGTGAGGCCCATTCCCTCTAAGTAATCATTCCTTGAACCCTGCCAAAACTCCAAGGTGTTTGTGGAATACTTGCTTGTGGAAAGATAACAAGGAGGATGCCAGTTGTCCTCTTTAGGAAGGGAGTTCCAGAGCTTGGGAGCAGCCATGGAGAAGTCCCTCTCCCCAGATTCCACCAGATGTAGCTGTGATGGTGGAGAAAGAAAGCACCTCCACAATTGATTTCAAAACATAGGCAGGTTCATGAGGAAGAATACACAGTCCTTCAAATAACCAAGTACAGATATTACTTCCAGTATCAGTGCCAGTATGCTTCTGTGTATCAGGTGCTCAAGCTGAATAATGGGTGTATTCATATGCTAGACATAGACTGGTGGGCTTCATGTAGGCAATGACTTGGACACTCTGAACAAATTCTGTACTTATGCCCTTTAGCCTGATTCATCTTTCTCATTTTCTCTCTCTCATATATATATATATTAAATGGACATCATTCAACATAAAAGTTTTGTTAGAGTTCATTATGTTTTTTTGTAATCTGCATTAGTACTGACAAATTCCATGTTTTGAGGATTTTCCTCCCACAGTTTGTATGCTTCTAAATGTCATTGGATGTGATATTAAGGAACTAAGCATGTGCACATACATAAAGAAAATGCATGGGTTTGTTGTAGCAGCATGGGCTACATGCACAGTTTACACTATCAGGTTTGCTCCCCTATTAGGAAGAAAAATCCTGCAGACATACTTGCATTAATTCTGAACAATCTGTTCACTTCTTCTTCATTCCCTATATACTGAGGGGAAAATTCTGCAATGGCAAGTGGGAGGCTTCTAAAAATATAATCGTGCAGAGCTCTTCAAGCAGATTATAACCCTGGAAAATTATTCTTTGCGAAGGTAAATATGTCTTCTCCATAAATACATGTTTCAGTTTGAAACCCATGATCTGCCCTGTGTCTAGAAGCAAGTGCAAATTTAATTAGGGTGTGGGAGTCATAAGGGAGTCAAGCTTGTCCAGATCATGCACATGTGATTGAGAAGATTGTCCAAAAACTGTGTGTGGGATGTAATAGCAAGGTAGCAGCATTCTAAAACCAAGTGCTGAAAGTGAATGATCATGATGAACAAAGCTAAAAAGGGAAGAGAGAAGATTATCACCCAAAGCTGGTCTGGGGGTCAGGAATGCCACATAATGGAGAGCACATAGAAACATACATCACTTTGCTGAATGGTTGCCTGCATCAAGAACTCTCCTCAACCTGTGGTAGAACCTTAGCTACTTATCGTTGACATCACGATGGCTAATTGCCCATCTTTTCTTATTTAAGGTGCTGGAAGAGTCATTGGCTCTTTTGGGTCCTTGTGTTTCTTCCTGCCATGCTGCAAATGACATGGCCATCTCATCAGCCTTTAGTTCTGGCTTAGGTGGGGGCCATCTTGCCAGAGGTCTTTATCAACTGCAGCTGCCAATAACTGCCCAGGTTCAGCGGGGAGAGGAAACATCATCTGGCATCAGAGGCCCCTCTGGACCTGAAGATTCTGAGTTGGATTGCTCAGGATGGGTTATGACTCATGACATAATGTATGAAGGAGGACACATATGCTTCTAAACATGGGGCATGAGCAAATGCCATCAGAAGAGGTTTGGCATCCTCTTCTTCCTGCATCCACTTCTCATATAAGCTTAAAAAAATGCTCCACAACTTGGGAGGTGGTTGTGCCACAGAGGACTACAGGAGAAGCAGAGGAAAATTCCACTTGTAACTATTTATCCTACTGAATGATTCAAAGGCCATGCACAGGGACATTCCATCAAATTACTGCAGGTATGTATTTTGTCTTCCTATACAATTGCATGAATTGCATAGATGCATCAGGAAACAGAGAAAGCCGGTAAGCATCTAAGAACAGGACCAGACCAACTACTATTAGGCAGTGTCATTGGGGACAGTGGAGGTTGCTGTCCCACCACCAATACTGAAGCAAGACATAAGGGCTAATTGTTTTTGTTAACTACTCTCAAGTTAACTCACTCATGGTGACTTTGTGAATGAGACCTCTCCAAGACCCACTGTGCTCAAGTGCTTTGCTGAGATCCTACAGACTCAGTCTCCAACAAATGCATCTGAGGAAGTAGACTTAAGGAGCTGCGCAGATCAGAGCTGTGGTAACTGCTTGCCGTGGCCCCAATCTGGCCTTTGCAGGGCACAAAAAGGAGCCACAAAAAGCGGCTCCTTTTTGTACCCTGGAAAGGCTGCAACAGCCACAGCACCACAACTTTACAGCATTCCTTCGGCGCTGCATCATGTGGATGCAGCACCAGAGGACCGCCATGACGCTGCATGCCATTTGGAGCAGCATGCAGCATCATGTCACCCTGGAGGCAGAGTTGGGGTAGGTATCATGTAGACATCATGCCCTGACTCCACCCTCAAGCTGGCCTTTAAGGCTAGTCTGCACAGGGCCTTAAGTCTATGGAAGCTCATGCTGCCAACTTCTTTTTTCAATTAGTCTCAAAGGTGCTACAAGATCTTTCTACATATTGATTCTACCAACTAATGTGGTTTTATCTTTGAATTCCACCCTCTGACATATGGTCTTCCTCTCTTTCTATTCTCCTCTACCTCTCCTAGCATCATTGTCTTTTTTGACAATTCATTTCTTCACATAATGTGGTGAATGTATGACAACCTCAAATTAGTCATTTTGGCTTCCAGAGAGAATTCAGGCTCGATCTGTTCTAGGACCCGTTTGTTTGTCCTTTTGGCCATCCATAGTATTCTCAGTACTTTTCTCCAATATTATATCTGCTTCTTGTCTGCTTTATTCGCTGTCCATCTCTCATATCTGTACATGGTGATGGAGAATACAATGATTTGGACAATCCTCACTTTATTGTTCAGAGCTATGTCTTTATACTTCATGAAGTTGTCCAGTTCTTTCACAGCAGCTCTCTGCATTCCTAGTCTCCTTCTATTTCTTGACTGCAGTCTCAATTCTGATCAATATTTGATCCAAAGTATGGGAATTCTGACTATTTCAATGTTCTTGTTATCTTAGGGTGAATTCTTCTATATCCTCCAGAGACATTATTTTTGTTTTATTAATGTTCAGCATTAATCCATCCTTGGTACTTTTCTCCTTGACCTTACTTAACCATTGCTCCAGGTCTTTCTTTGTTTCTGCTAGTAGTACTGTGTTGTCTGTGTATCTTAGGTTGTTAATGTTCTTTCCTCCAATCTTCATGCCACATGCCTCTCAGACTTGCTCTGCAACTGATGTTTTCTGCATACAGTTTGAATAAATATGGTGATGGTATGCAGCCTTGCCTGACTCCTTTTCCAATTTGGAACCATTCTGTTTCTTTGCATTAAGTTCTCATAGTAGCCTCTTGTCTGAGTACAGGTTACACATCAGAACCATCAAATGTGGTGGCACTCCCATTTCTGAGAGAGTATTCCATAGCTTTTCATGATCTATGCAGTCAAAGGCTTTGCTGTAGCCAATAAAACACATGTAGATTTTCTTTTAGTATTCTCTAGTTTGCTCCATTATCTATCGTATGCTTGCAATGTGATCCCTAGTTTCTGTTCCTTTCCTGTATCCACCTTACACCACTGGGATTTCTTGCTACATATTTGGTAGAATTCCTTGCTGCAGAATTTTGAGTATGACTTTGCTTGCTTGCATGGGAAATCAGTGTGATGGTCATGTAGTTACCACAATCATCAGTTAACGTTTAGTCATGGAGTGAGGAGAGTCACCATTGTGTCCTTCAGCACAGAGTGCAAAATGTGTTCAGCTAGCTGTGTATGAAGCAATGGGACTATCAAGTTTTACCTTATGGTAGATATTTTTTAAAAACTAGTGCTGTAGATTTATTACAGCACTGTACATAAAATTAAAAAATCAATAAAAATAAAACCTGCCAATGGCGTACATTCTACAGGATAATAACAAAATACATATAAAACAGTAGATAATAATACAAGATGGCATTAGATAAATAAGCAAGCAACAAATTAAAAACATTGAATATCACATATCAAAGCAAATATGAAATAACAATCAGATAACAATCATACATTGCCTGGGAACACTTCCCTGAATAATATAGTCTTCAACTCCATTTTGAAACTGGTTATGGAAGTGATGACCCCTGCTCATGGGGGAAGGAGATTCCAGGAGTGAAGGGCAGCAAGCGAGATTTGTATGTATGCATGTATTTGATTTACACTCCATGTTTTTCCAGAAATGGGCTCCAAAGTGGGTGCATGTGAAATCTATTCAAAAATAAGTTATGATGACTGCAGTGGGACTTACTTCCTTATAGAATGGTAGAGGATTCCATGCATAGTGTGATGTTCTGTTGTTTTAAGTGAAAATTAATAGATCAGGACCTCAATGTGGAAGGAGGGAAGATTTCCCCATTGGTGATTTCTCTGTTATCCCTAGACATCTTGGCTGAGGGATTCTGAGAAGTATGCTCTGAAAAAGTAACTTTCTGGGGAGGCATCTACACTTCAGAAATAATCCAGGTTGACACCACTTTAAGTGCCATGGCCCATTTCTTTGGAATTCTGGGAACTGCAGTTTAACCTTTTCTGTCAGAGATCTCTGGCACCCCCAACAAACTACAATTCCCAGAATTCCATAGCATGGAGTTAAAGTGGTGTCAAACTGGATTATTTCTGCAATGTAAATGCAGACTGGGTTAGGTTGTAGATATATAGGGATGAATCAAATATCTCAAATATCACTGCATGCTCTGGTCCTTATGGAGATGGTCATCTTGAAGCTGCCTCCCACCTTACAACTTCTGGCATTTAAGGCACCCCTCTCACTCTACCCCATCCTTTCAACCACACAGATGGAGGCAATTTTTTCCGGTGCTTCTTCTTTCCTAGAAAACTTGGCCTGATTTCTTATAGTCTGGGGTTTACATTTCCTGCTTAAACCCTCCAGCAGTGTGTGGAGGAAGAGTTACTTAAGATTCCAGTTTTTCTCCAGTTAGCCAAGTTCCAGGTGAAAGCACAAAAATTAGATTCATTTCTCATTGTGAGCGAAAGGTAAACTGCCATGAAATGGGCCTGTCAACTTTAACAATGCCCCTTTGGAGTCAGAAAATAATCATGAAGTAGATAATAATATTATGCATGTTCTGTGGGCAAGGAAGGCCTCAGCAGCTAAATACAAAGAGAGTTAATATTCAGGCATTTATATGTTGGCAATCACAAAATCACAGAAAAACACAGCTGGAGTTCCCAGTCATCCTCCCTCCCTCCCCCTCCCTCTCCGCCCCCCTCTCTCTCTATATATATATATAACATTGAAATTTCACCAAAGGTAAAGAACAATAAACTAGATGGTAACTACTGTAGGTATAATGACACAAATGTACTATTGGAATCAGTAAACTTAAGTAAAAATAAGAACAC
>NC_056525.1:22439000-22509979 GCF_019175285.1 Sceloporus undulatus | reverse complement strand
CTGACCATAACCCCTTCCTTTTGGTCCACATGGGAAGTTGATACCGCAAGACACAGCCTTCAGAACATCAGGGATTACGAGGCGCTTGGTGGAGCTGAGGAATGGATGTAAGGTTGTCATCTCGTCTCTTCTGCCGTTGAAGGGCACGGTCCGGAAGAGAGGAAAATAGTGGATGAACAACTGGCTCTGCAGATGGTGCCGCGAGAAGGATTTGGATTCTTCGTCATGGGCTGCGGTTTCATGAGGAGGGACTTCTTGCAACAGACGGGTTGCTCTCATGCCAGTTGGAAGAATGTTTTGCCAACAGTCTCAAGAACTTGATCAGGAGGGCTTTAAACTGAGTTCCGAGGGGAAGGGAGACAATATTAAGGAAGGTGAAAGGATGGTGAAAATAGTCAAACTTACAGGAAACAAGAAAAAAAAAAGTGCAAGGACCCCAAAGTGGGAGGCAAAAAAGGGACCCATGTCTGCGATGTCTCTACACTAATGCACAGAATGGGAATAAGCAAGATGAACTCGAACTCCTAGTACAACAAAGCAAATTGATATAATAGGCATCACAGAAACCTGGTGGTGATGAGTCTTTAATTGGAATGTGGAATAGAGGGGTTAACCTTTTAAAGAAATAGGCCAAACGAAAGGAGGAGGAATAGCAATATATGTCAGAGATATTTACCCAGTGAAGAGATCCAGGACATCAATCCTGGAAGCCAGGTGGAGAGCATCTGGATAAAATTAAAGGGGAGGGAAAAACAAGGATGTTACGGTGGGAGTCTACTACAGACCCCCAGTCAGACTGAGGAATTGGATGATGTCTTTCTAGAACAGTGCCACATATTCAGAAGAGAGATGTAGTAGGTGATGGGCGACTTCAGCTATCTGACATTTGCTGGAAGTCAAACTCAGCAAAATCCTCAAGGTCTAGCAATTCCTCACTTGTCTTGAAGCAATTTCATTGTCCAAAGGTGAAGAGGCAACAAGGGGGTCAGCTATTTTAGTCTGATCCTAACCAACAAGGATGACTTGGTAATGGGTGGAATGGTGGGATCATTGGTGGAAGTGACCATGTTCTCCTGAGTTTGTAATACGTGGAAAGGAGAAGCCAGGCTGTCAGACACACACTTCTAGACTTAGGAGAGCAAATGTCAGTAAATTTAGAGAGAATTGAGGGCGATTCCATGTCAGAAATACTAAAGATAAAGGTCAGGATGGTGGGACTTTCTCAAAGGGAGTACTGAGGCACAATTTCAAACAGTTCCAGTAAAAAGAAAAATGGGAGTGTCTCAAGAAACCAGGTGGATGACTAAGGAACTTTCAACCGGCTAAGTTTTAAATGGAGAATGTATAAGAAATGGAAAAAGGGGGATGACCTGATAGACTAGAGCTGGGCCAAAGCTAACAAATGAAATTCAACACGGAGAGAATGTAAGGTATTGCACTTAGGGCGGAAAAATAAAATGCACAAATATAGGATTGGGGACAACTTGGCTGATGAAAACATGTGAAAGGGATCTGGAGTCCAAGTAGACCACAGTTGAACATGACTGAACAGTGTGATGCAGCAGCTAAAAAGGCCAAACAATTTTAGGCTGCATCAATAAAAGTATAGTGTCTAGATCAGGGAAGTAATAGGTATTACTGTATTCTGCTTTGGTCAGGCCCCACCTGGAATATTGTGTCCATTCTGGGCACCACAATTCAGGAAGGACATGGGAGGGTGACAAATGGTGAAGGGTCTGGAAACCATGCACTATGAGGAACGACTTAGGGAGCTGGGGATGTTTAGCCTGGAGAAGAAGGTTAAGAGGTGATATGATGCCCTGTTTAAATATTTGAGGGATGTCTATTGAGGAGGGAACAAGCTTTTTTTCTTGTGCTCCAGAGAACAGAACCCGGAACAATGGATGCAAGCTACAGGAAAAGAGATTCCACCTCAACTTGGAGGAACTTCCTGACAGTAAGGGCTGTTAGACAGTGGAATGCCTCCCCTCGGGGGTGATTAGTCTCCTTCCTTGGAGGTCTTTAACAGAGGCTGGATGGCCATCTGTCGGGATGCTTTGTTTGGATTTCCTGCATGGCAGGGGTTGGACTGGATGGCCCTAGTGGTCTCTTCCAACTCTATGATTCTATGATTCTATGATTATTTTGGGAGAAAAAAGTCCTAAACATCCTCAAAGCACCAGATTCTGTCTTCTTGGAAACTAAACAGAATCAGCTTTCATTAGTACTTGGATGGGAGAGCATCAATGATATCAGGTGTTGTAGCCTATTATTCTTTGCCTATGAAATCCCTTGAAAACCCTGAGGTCACCATAAATCAACAGATGGTTGAAGGCCCATACACACGAATGGTGTGGAGGTGCTCCCAATTGCCAGAAACTCCCTAAATTCCTTCTAGTCGTGATGCTAATTCATGTCATAACATTAAGGGAGTCCAGGTGGGACCAGCAAACTTGCGCTTGGAGATGTCATCTGAGGGGAAGCAGGATCTGCCTTTTTGGCCACCTGCATCTCTTTGGTTGACATGGCCCGGCTAATATAGTTGCATCAAGGTCTCCCCAGTACCCCTGCAATGAGTGTGAGCAAAATGAACCCCCACCCAACACTTCAGGTGGTATAGCACTTGAATACTTATCTGATTAAGACAATGACAGCAATAGGTTTTCAGACCCAGAGGCATAATAAAGGCAAAGCACATACACCCGGGAGAAACACTAAACTCTTTACCTTGCAACAGTTTGTTTCTGTGCCTTATATCCCATTAATCACTTTCCAGGTTAGGAAGTTCAGCCCCGCAAGACTATAATTAGAGAATCTTAATGAAAAATATACCAGTTTCCTTTTAAATGCATAGATGTGCCTTCAGCAATCCTTCAGAATCAGTTTGGAATTCATTTCTAAACTCGAAACGTACACTACATCTTATTATTAACGTGCAACACAGGGTTCTACTGCCCAAATAATCCCAACAGCACTGAGTCCTCCAGGACTTTTTCTTCTCTTCCATTTCTGACTCGTTCCATTTCAGGCATCCCCAGCCTTTTCCTGCAGTAACTCTATCCCCACCCTCTAAAGGATTTGTTTTCATCCCATCACTGTTTCCTCCTCCATTTTCCTGTTGCTTGGTAAATCATTTTGTTCAGATACGAATTTTTGGGGGCTTCGTGCACAGGTTATATAGTCAAAGGCACACATTTATTATTTCACTTAAAACCAGCGAATCCATTTCTCTACCACACCCTGCAGCATCTCTGCTGAAAAAATATTTTTCCCTTCTCTTTTCACTTTCCTAAACACTCATAAATATATCTTGCAGCTTGAAGAAAAAAGTCTCAATAGACTTTCATCTTCTTGTCACATCTTTCTAAAAGTCATAGAATGAATGTATTGAAAGGATGACATTCTAAATGTCTTTGTAATTTGGCTGTGAGTGTTGTTATCCATTTGGGGCCATTGCTGGCATTTTTATCCTTTCTAAAGGCTCATTTACCAGGTCACCTTCTAATGGGTTAGATCCATAGAACTGGGAGTGGCAGAAGTATAGCCTCAAGGCTTGTATTTAGAGTTTAGTCTGTGTTGCAAAACATAGGCTCTAAAACAGTTTCATGCAATCTTTTCTTATGAAGCATTTTGGTAGATGTGAAACAGTGACCCTTTACTTGTGTATCCTTAGCCTATGACATGCAATAGTCTCATGAGAGATGTAAAATTTTCTGGGTGCAAATACATCAGTAATGGACATTCAGCACTGTTCATGGAAAGATATGAAATATAAATTGGAATCCAGCATGGGACTTATGTCTTTGTAAGTGGACTTACATGTACTGGAAATATTATTTAGTTTTCCAACATCTGTATTTACTGAGGGGCTGTTTTAATGTTACAGCTTATAGTTATCCATTGCACAATGGTAGCCAATGGAGTGACTGATGTGCAACGGGTACCAATATGTATTGGGACACTCCTAGTGAGCATCCAGGTACTGGCAAGGAAGTGTTGGTCTGCAATAGGAATGCACAACGTGCACCAGAAGTGCCCAAATATGCATCAGAAGTATGCAAATCTCATACTCCCGAGTTACTTGAGGGACCGCATCTCCCCATATAATCCGCCCCACACATTCAGAACAACCAGGAAGAACTTGCTGGAAATTCCACCTTCTAAATATGTCATTACATCCCAGATGGCCTTCTCAGTAGTGGCCCCACAAATCTGGAATAGTCTCCCCAAGGAGCTCCGTCTGATCACCCCCCTGGAAACATTTAAAAAGAGGCTTAAAATCTTCCTCTTCTGTAAAGCCTTCCCCCCTGAAAAATGAAGTTATGTACTTGATCCCATCGACTCTCTGCCTCACCATATTCAATAATTGTTTTTATATCTGTATATTGTACATTGTGTTATTGGTTTTTATCTATTTTATGATATGTTTGTAATTGGTTTTAATTCTATGTAAACTGCTTTGATCTTTTGGAAAAGCGGTATATAAATAAAATTATTATTATTATTATTATTATTATTATTATTATTATTATTAGTGCCCAATATGCATCACAAGTGCCTTTGTATGCATCACAAGTGCTGAATGAAAATTAGAAGTGCCCAATGAACATCAGAAGTGTCTGAAATACATCAAAAGTGCCCAAGGCACATCACAAGTGTCCATTGCTCATCACAAGTGCCCGATGAGCACAAGAAGTGTACAATGCACTTCATAAGTGTCCAACGCACATCATATGTGTACATCAGAAGTTTCTAATGCACATCCCAAGTGCTTAATATGAAAAAGTACCCAGTGTGCATGACAACTGTTGAATCTCCATAAGAAGTATCCAACATATATCAGAAATCTCCAGTTCTCATCGCAAGCGTCCAGTATGCATTACAAGTTCCTAGTGAGCATCAGATGTGCCTCTTTGCCCACTGTGGCTGCAAGGGTGTATGTGGTGCAGCTGCCACCCAGCAGCCCTTTCTGGGTCTGGCAGGGCCGCCAGACAGCTGGGAAAGGGAGGTGCCAGCAGTGGCAGCAGCTGTGGTGCACAGAGCCCTACCCTTCTTGCCACATTGCTTCCATTACCCACCTGGTTCTCTTCTGGGCAGCAGGAGCAGATCACCACAGCCCACCCTTCCCCTTCACCTTATGGGACTGGGGAGCTCTTCACACTCATGCCTCTTATTGTTAAAACAAAACTACCACTCTTTCTAAATTAACTGACACAGTTACTTGAAGTTTTTCATCACTCTAGAAGAGTTAAAATAATTATATCAGGAGGATGAGGGGGTGGCAAAGATATGGATGGAACTAGGTGTCAGATTAAAACATAGTCATAGTTTTTCTTGTTTGTCATGCATCTCACCTATGTATTGAAGATGTGTACAACTTGAACCATCCTTTGCTCTCTGCACTTAATGTGGAATTTGGATGTCTCTATCAAGTAGATTGCTTTCCTTCTCTCTGTTTTGATATTTTCACAGCCTTCATCATGAAAAATGACATATGATTCATCTAACAAAAGAAATGCTGTGCAGGTCAGCTTTGAGATGCAAGTAAACATAGTGGTTGACTGCAGTATACCTATCAGTATAAACACTTATTTTTATTTTATTTTTTAAAGAGCATTCTCCTGGTTGACCTGAAAAGTTTGCACAGAGAAGAAAATACAGTAAGAAGAGGATGACTTGCAAAACATTATCCAAAAAATCTTCAGGAGTAGCCGTGTTGGCCATCCAGCAAATCCAATTTTAAAAAATCCACCAAACAGTAGTACCTTTCATGTCTTTGCATAAAGAAAATTTAGGTGATGTTGAGAAATTCAGTGCCCACAACCTAACAGAGAAGCTGTGGCTTCACAAGGATGGAGATATGTTGGATTGCAAAAGAAGTGTATTTTTTGTACTGCAAATGGATGTCAAAATTCCTTGTACTATGAGAATTTCCCAGTCATCATATGTCCAGAAAGAGAAGGTCCCAACCTGCAAGAGACACTGCTCCATACCATCTGAACTGAAAACAATAACAGCAAAATGCAGGCCTAAGACTAACGTCTACAATTCTGTTCTTCCTGCTGGGTTTGTAACAACTTGCCGAATGAAGAAGCCTTGGAAGCTTGCAACATGTATAGTGTGCATTTTGGTTGGCTAAAAAAAGTATCACTCTTTGGTGGATATTTTTATTGAATAAAACTTTATCCAGTTTTGATTTCATTTCATGGGTTGTCCAACGCT
The DNA here is from genome assembly GCF_019175285.1 of Sceloporus undulatus. Classification (NCBI taxonomy): domain Eukaryota; kingdom Metazoa; phylum Chordata; class Lepidosauria; order Squamata; family Phrynosomatidae; genus Sceloporus; species Sceloporus undulatus. The sequence goes on along the minus strand of NC_056525.1, from coordinate 22,503,757 downwards.
GTTGTTTCTTATTTGTTTCAATAATACCATTCAGATTATCGTTCATTCCCAAATACTTACAAAATCAGAACCTTTTCCAAAAGTGAGAAAATCTCTATTTTTAATGTGAAAACTCAAAATGTCATCTCTTTCAGTCTAAACATTTTTCCATATAGGAACATACTTTATGATGTGTCAAATTTATACCCTTCTAAGGGGCTGTACCTTTTTGTGTCCTTGAAAGGCCAGATTGGCGCTGCAACAACCACACACCGCGGCCTCAATCTGGTTGAAGAAGTCAAAAGCAAATGTCTGCAGCTTCTTCTAGCTTGTTCTTTTTCACTGATATAGTTTTCATTAATGTTCTCCTTCATAAGCAACTCTTGCCATCTTAATCACACTCTGATGTTGTTTGGCCACACATGTCCTGGTTTTTATCTGTGAAAATGTTAAAGGGTGTGAAAATCCTATGATCTTTTAAAGATGAACACAGTACTTACAGTTTTCATGGTGCCACAAGGCTCTTGATTATTTTACACAAACTATAATGAATAAGATGGAGAGGAAGTTGTTACTGTTCTGAGGTTCTTAACACAATGATATGGTATCTGATGATGGGTAGCTCAAACTGGGGAATCCATCAGTGCATGCTAACTCTCAGTCAGAGTGTTCTGATCAGAAGGGTAGCAGCATAAACAAAGTGTTGGGGCAGAGGAAAAACAGAAGTGGTAGACTTTCAGGAAAAGGGAAAGTAATTTACTTGGACCTAAGCAATAAATCTACTAGGCAATAATGACCATCTCTTGACACAGCTGTTGACATTGATCAAGTACACGGCTTTCTTTTTCCCCTCCTCCTGCAAAAACCTTAAGGCATTTCCAGTTGAACCCTGGTAGTATTTACCCGGAGATGTCATAGACAAGGTCTAAGGATGAGGCAAAGGTCTTCCTAGTATTGCAATATCACTTACTGAAATAATAATGACTGCCCTTCTTTGATCCAACTGCCTATACCTTTTTAATCATATCAGCAAAGGCACAGCCTTTGACTCAGCTTGGATAATGTGAAGAGTCTGAGCTGAACAAATAACCAGCCATGTGCACAGTGGGGATTCAATTAATGAAACTCCATTTTAAACTCACCCATTTGGGAATGAGTATTGCAGCAAATATTGATCACTTGCTGTTTGGAGACCATCGAGCAAAAGTAGAAATAATACAGATGTCTGGCATTACACTCCACTGGATTTCCCTAAGTTTGATTTTTTGTACTGCCTTTTGTGAAGTTATATGTTATCTTTTATCCAAGTTTTTGGTATCTGGGGGAAAATGGGTTTTAGGTCAATCCAACTTTTCATTAAAAGTGAAGGGCCAATGCTCAAGGCTACAGTATTGCCTTTGCATAAAGACACTCCTAGATTCAGCCGCTTGTACTTGCAGGTAAGATGAGGGAAAACTCCTTCTGATATCACCGGACTAACTTATTAGATTACAATTTTTTCTTTTGATGTTACTGAGTATCTCCACATCTGCATTTTCTTCTCTTCCCTATTTTGTATTGAGTTGTGAGAGTGCTTCCTTCCAAGTTTAGGCACATTTTAAATGCATTTTTCCTAATGTGTCTTTATTTGTAAAACTTACCAGATTTATACAACTTTCCTCATTGCATTTCTTTTCATCCCTACTTCTTAATTTACTACATCCTTCTGAAAAACACAGTTTTAAATTCGTATCTGGATTCACATAAGACATTTTGCTGCCTGCAAAGGCTGTTAGAGAAAAAGAATCTTTGGGATGGTTGATCCCCTAGGCCAAGTCCCCTGGATGAAAATTACTAAATTGGCCAGTATATCTTACTTCAGGTACTGTATGTTGATGGAACACTGTCCTCCATTTCACCTCCAGGCAGCTGTGGGTACACAGATGGTCATGTGGTATATACAACTCCATCCAGTCTTGTATATTAAATATTATTTTATTTATTCATTGTATGTTCTATGTTTGTGCCTGAAAAGCTACTGAAGGTGGTTGGAAAGAGAACAGGTGCCTCTCACTTCCTGTTCAGCCAGTAAGACATTTGTCCATGAGAAGAAACATACAATTTCTCAGGTAGAAGAAATACAAACTTTCTACTTCCAGTGACAGAGTGAAGAAAGTCTGAGACACCCATGCTATATTTTCTTTTCACAATGTCATTTTACTCAAATACACAAAAACTGATGATAAAAAGACAATGTTCCCCACTAGGTAAGCCCTGGCTGGAGGTTGATGTACAGCCAGATCAGGAAGAGGAAGGCAATTTTGGCACCTATGGTCCATCACTTTGGGAGTAGTGGCTTAGCATATAAAAGCCCAGGCATCCTGCTCCTTGTGGGCAGCTCCATTCCTTTTCTCCTTCACTATGCTTTGGATTAGCCAGTTACTTTTGCAGGTGGTCAAGTAGGAATCTTTTCTTCTTCCAGAAACTACCACTGGTGGGTGACTATTGTCACACATATTGCTTGAGCAGCATTTTGTAACATTTAGCACAGCTTCTCTGTGTGTAAATAGGTCTGGTCACATTGGCAGGAAGTCTGGGTTGCAAAAGGCACCTTTTACAACAACTAACTCTACCAGAGACTTCAGCTTGGGGCTTTTAGGCCCATGGACAAGATAAAGTGGATTTCCTGCACCAAGTAGTACCATACACTGGACTGGTATGGTTTTGGAACAGAAAGTGGAAATGAGAGGATGTGCTTCCCCTTGATGGGTGTTGCCCAGGATTGAGAGGGCAAGCCCTGGACCAGAAGGTCTTGCTTTAACTTGTTAGGCTTCTAATTATTTTTTTTTAGTCAATTCTAGTATTTAGTCACTTTAGTCCTGCCATATTTTTCTCTGTGCATATCTTCTAGAACCTAACATTTCATAAGTGTGGCCCTTAGTTCAAGACATAATTTGTTGCTTTGTCTGCAAAATAATTTATCTTTGCAGTGGTAAACTACTGAAACTGAAAGTAAAATAGAAAGGCACAATTGTGTATTCCTTGAACTTCAGCAGTTCTCTTTTCAACTTATCTTGTAATCAAGCAGTTTACAATTTGGAAATGATATTCCTTTTAGGCCTGATTGCAATATATTTCAAAAGAGAACTACAAAAGTTCAAGGAATTTGTATCTAACTCTGTCATCACACAAAAGCAGGAAATCTGTGAATCATTAAGCATTTCCTTTATCGTTTTTTTTAAAGTGTTGAACATTACAATCAACTGTGAAATGACAAGCACCCCACTGTTATCTTCTTGCAAGTGGCTAACAAAAGAGCCACAACATTGGTTTTCTTTGTTGTTGTCCCAAAGATAATGCAAATCTCTCCATGCAATCAGGCTTTGAAACACAGCAATAGCAAACAGTCTCTCAGAAACACGTTAATAAACTGCCTTGGATGACAATGCTATGGAGGCTTGATTACAAGATGTTTTAAGAGATAACTGCAAAAGTTCATGGGATATAACTTATTAAGAAATGTCCCAGACTTGCTGTTTGTGCATTGGAAGTTACAGGAAGCTTTTGCTTTCATTCTACCACTTTCAAAGACCATCATAATAGATCAAAAGCTATAGTTAACTAGAAAGGCCAAACACAATTATATGTGATTCTGGATAAGATTTAGTGGGTTGAAGACAACACAGCCATTTAAACAGGAAACACCAAGGATATGTATACAAGAAGGGGAGGGATAAGCCAACCAAACCACCTAGAATAGGAAATACGTAGGTGTAAATTCAATGGTGACAAAATTTATTCTACCGGTGAAAGTGTTGTAGCATTGTTGGTGATGTAGCATCACCAGAGGCTCTGGCCTGTTCCTTCCCCCTTCTCTCATCTGGTGTTGTCCCATACAAACACCACATATTCCAAACCACAGTCCTGGTGCAAGCAGTTCATACAGTGCCTGGAAGATTCTGCACCAGGACCAGGGTAAAACAGCCTTAAATCATATTTTTAAAAGTTACTTATTGCTCCAGATTTTCCAAGAAGATCCATAGCTCTTTTATTCATGCCACAGAAGCTGTCTGCACAGGCATTCCACTGGGCCACCTGGTGCATCCATGCCACCATGGGTCACTTCTAACAAGTTTTCTGCTCATCAATGGGTGCCTCATTCTGACCTCAGAAGTGAGCAATATGTGGCAGCAGCAGATGCCAAGGCAGTATGGAAACCAAGAGCCAGGTAATGGGGACAGACCAAGATAACTACAAGGCCAGGATACGCTAGGTTAATTCCAAAGTATCTAGGCTAGTGCAAACAACACCTAGCAGCCAATTGCTTAAGGACTAGCAATGGTCCACATACTGCCACTCTGAGTACATGGGCAAGAGTGCAGCAAGAAATTTCCATGTTTTACTCTGCACATTTTCAAATAGTCTGGGAAAGACTCCAGCCTGAAAGAAAACTTTAGAGATTCATTGGCATTCAGTTTGGATCAGGGGAATATCACACTACATAATTAAAGCAGTTTGATACCACTTTAAGTGATGTGGCTCAATTCTCAGGAATCTTGGGATTTGTAGTTTGGTAAGGTACATAGGACCCCCTGAACTGTAATGTTAGAGTTGCTTAGAAGAGTATTTTAGTATCTCAAATCCTGGGACTCCATAGGATCGTGCCATGAAAGTGGTATCAAAGTGTTATTCTGCATTGTAGATACAACAGCAATAACAATAGCAAGTACATTTCTGTACCGCTTATCAGTGCACTTAAGCACTCCCTAAGCAGTTTACAATGTGTAAGCTAATTGCCCCCAAGAAGCTGGGTACTCATTTTAGTGACCACGGAAGATGCCATACTGAGTGGACCCAGGAGCCCCTGGCTGGGATTGAACTCACAACCTTGTGGTTTGTGAGTGAGTGGCTGCTGTACAGGTATTTAACCACTGCACCACCAGGGCTCCTACACCCCAGGTATTGGACATTTGGCATCTTGCAAATGTTTGGACAACACGTCTCAAAACTTCAACTATGCTGGGAGCCAATGGAATGTGTAGTCCAAAATGACTGGAGGGTAACAAGTGCTTAACCCACTGAGGACAGTACTGAGTTAGAGAGACCACGATTCTGACTTCATGTAAGACAATTGTCTGTGCTTCACTTTCACTGATGTGTATCTTTTTATTTGTGTGTGTGTGTGTGTGTGTGTGTGTGTGTGTGTAGTTTATTGTGCAAACGTAATTTCAAGGCAGATGCTAAAGACAATCCTTTATTAGCAGCTTCTATATTATTCCTGGTGGGTTGTAGCAATCACACCAACATGTGACTAACAAATAGTGTTGCCAGGTATTCAAAATAGCAATAAGGGAGAATGGAAATTCATGAAGTGTGGAGCTGACAATCTGGAAGTAGTTATTAGCAGGTTTGTGACCTATATAAACATCAAATGAAAGGATTGAATTCTGTTAAGTTAACCATGTTTTTTTGCTGTAAAGCCAACATATAGTTCACATTCATAAATTTCACAATGCACACATTTCTGTTTATGAAGGAACCTTACCCAAAAATGCAGGATTAGCATTTTATTTTTATTTCATTTTATTTGGAAATGTAGAGGTTCGACAGACCACCCTGATAGAGTGGTGTCCTGCTGCCCCTTTCCTCACTGGATTGGGGCCACAGCAACTACAAGCTTTGCTTTTCTGGTGCTAAAAGAAACAGCAAAATGCCACTCCTTTTTAGCACCAGCAATAAGGCAACCTTGCCGCTGTGGTAGCAGCTTTTCCCACTCCTTTGGTGCAGCATGTCAAAACGCTGCACCAAAGGAGTGTCATGACACCAGCATCGGGGTGTCGTCGGGGTGTGCAGTATGCAGACACCACAGTCCCACTCTGCCCTGAAGCTGGCATTAAACGCCAATCTGTTTAGCTCTGTATTTAGTCTATATAAAAAGAAGAGCTTTCTAACCTCAAACACTAACAGACAATAAGTTAAGCAACAGTTTAAGTAAAACTGAGAAGAATGCAGCTACCTATGGAATAGCATAAAGTGACTGAGCTCAAAATGAAATGATTTCTAATGTAATTTTGTTAAGTTTCTGCTACTAACCATTTGAAATAGTTATTGAGTTTAGAAAGAATTGAAGCCCATGAACTGCTGAGTATATTGGAAAAGACAATACGTTATGCTGGTTAAAAGGTTTCTGGAAACTGTAGTCGAAAAAAGTAACCTTTTTCAAGTTCTGGGATTCAAGCCTGGTATTCAGCACTGTGATAAACAGAGCTTTATTCAGTTCATTATTTGTTAATATTGATTGTCCACTCTAACACCTAGAGTTTCTGCTGGATGATTCATGAGCACTCCTCATTTTTGCCTGTATTCTCATCATTTTTCCAGTTTTGCTCCTAACTTTCATCCTTTCTCCATGGAAGGATTTATTCCACTTTTAATCCATATCACAAGCAACAAGGAAAGACTGCTAGGGAGATGCATATAAGGAATTAAGGGCAGAGTTTCCTCCTTTGACAGATAGCCAACACACCCACACACTGTCCCACATCTGAAACCTGTGTTGCGGGTGAGAGATTTAATCTTTCTTTGCTATGCCAGCTGTGGCCATGATCTAGACTTGGATCCCTGCACTGGGAATTTGTATTGTAAAAAATAAAAAAAATAAAAATAAAAAAGTAAAACAAATGTTACAAGAAATGCTATGAAAATTGTCTTCCTTGTGTGTATGTGTTCCCTTACCATGGCCCTGAATGTACTCTGACTGCAAGCAGCCAGGAGGCTTATCCCACCTGGTCCTATAGCACAAGCTGCCATGGACCCAAAAGTGAGCTTTGAAATAGAGATCTATCAGATAGTTTGGGAGCTGCAATAGGGAAGAATTCACACTTCCAGAAGAGGGGAGCTGATTTGCAGCAGGATGTTTCCTGCCCCCAAACTGGAGAGGGCTAATTTACAACTGTATTTCCCCTCTCTGAAACCCTGTCTTACTGATCCTTTACCATGTAGATTTGGCCTTTGATGTATGATAGACAATCTTTGTAGCCTATTAGAGATCCTCAATTTTCTTTGTTAGAAGAAGAAGGAAGGAGCTAGCTTGGAGTTTCAGGAGGAACCTCATGTCTCCCTATATTTCAAACTGGCTCCAACTCATGCTGCCCTTCAAGAAGCAAATGAGTTCTACATTCATCATGAGATCACGTCTTTGGGTAATTATCCCCTTAAGTGAAGCCTATCCTATCATTCCATAGCTCGCATGTGAAAATGTGTATGTGTATTTTTTTCTTTAATAAAATACAATTCATTTGTGGAGTTCTGTCTGCATTCATCTGTTCCAGCAACCTCTGTATGAAAATGGGAAATGATTCCAAAAGGGTTGTTTGTAGCATAACACATTAAATAATTGAGCTAATTAAAATCCCTTCTAGAAGGACCCATTGCTAGGCAAAGGAAAAGTTCTCATTTATTTCCACGGGACCTTTTATTTTTATTTTTAAATTTCTCCCTCCTCCCTCTTTTTCTCTTTTTCCTTTCCCTTTTTCCTCAGTCAGGTTCTGAATTTCAGTATAGGTGTTTGTGTGTGTGTGCCTCCAAGATGCCTGCTGATTTATGGTGGGTCTCATTAATTTCATGGGGTTTTCTTAGGCAAGAGATACTCAGAGGTGTTTTTGCCAGTTTATTCCTCTAAAATATAGCCTAAAGCACCTGCTATTTGTCGGTGGCCTCCCATTCAGATACTAACCAGTGTTGACCCTGCTTAGCTTCCAAGATCAGATAGGATGATCTTGATTCCACTTGGCCTTTCATATCCACAGATTCTTTATCCACAGATTCAACTATCCATGGCTTGAAAATATTCAATGAAATATAAATTCCAAAAGGCAAACCTTGATTTTGCCAATTTACATAAGGGACACCGTTTCACTATGCTACTGTATTTAATGGGATGTGAGCAGTCACAGATTTTGATATCCATGGGAGAACGTTCCTGGAAGCAAATCCTACTGGATACCAAAGACCCACTGTATTTGGGCTGTACTGCAGTGTGAGGCAAAGAGTTAAATCACTTCCCCCTTCTGTCCCCAGTACTAGGCTATCTACTTTTCCTATTAGTCAAACAGTGACAGCAACATAACTTGATACTTGGGAAGTCGCTATGGGATTGATGTCACATGTAATTTGGTTCTTTTGTCCCATAGTAAATAACCAATTGGTAATTAAAGGCATACAAGCTTACATAGGAGCAACTATTAGAGTGTGTCCCCTCTACATTTTAAATGAGGCAAACAATATTTTATTACATAGCTCAGGGCCCTAACAATAAAAAAAATATATACAAGGGGTGGGAAAACAAGGAAAGCAAACTGACTAGCATGAATAATTAACAAAGATATCTTAATCATCACCTTTCAGAACAATAGTTCTAGTTTTAACAAACTGACATTTAGCTGCTGCCACATCAAACAGTGCAAACCCTCCCAGAAAGGAATACATTATTATTGTAGCAAGCAGGACAGTAAGCCAATAGTAATTCTCTAAAACACATGGATAGATCCATACTCACTGGAATAAGTTACTACATGTGAAACAACTGCTTGCTTGTACCCTGTCTTGAGTCACCAGGACCTAGGAATAGTCTAGGAACATGGACTTAGATTTTATTTTCCAGCAGCAAGAGTGGTTACTCCAGTTGTTCTTGGTCTACAAATCCCATTGGCCCACATCATCATTATGCAGCTGACGGCAGATGATAGTTTCAGCCCAAACAAGTTGTCCACACCTTTCACAGTCATAGGAGATATGGATATAGAAGGTCCACTACAGTGAGGAAGTCTTTGATCCAATGATAATCAATCCCAACTCTTTTGGCAGAGCAACAGGATATAAAGAAATGCATCTCAATATATCTAGAGCAGAAGTGGGAATCTTTTTGCTTGTGGAATGCATCTGACCACAAGGCTACTGCCACCATCTTTCTTTTCTAAAATGTCTTTGAGGACTAAAAGATTATGATTCCTCAAGAGGAACACCATGCAGGTAGATTTATTCAGTCAAGGAATCCATAGCCCTGAATTTGTGAGAAGTGAACAAGGCTCTTGATGACTGGGCTATTAAATGTCTCATACAGTATTCATAGGGTCATAATAAGTGAAAGAAGACTTCTTGTCAAATAACAACAATAAAAGGCCTTTGCTAAAATCAAGGGGGAAACCCAAATGAAGAGAAAAGACACTTAGGCTTAAACCAAAGTGTTAGTCCCAACTATAATAGATGTACTGATAAGCATTGGTTATCAAGTTGTCTGTGAATCAGTGAGTTTACTCTAGTTGAAACTAATCAAGAGATTAAGGCCTCATTTAAATACAGTTTAAGACATATCGGAGGTTTGCTGAAGTTTAGCTTAATTATGACCTCTTCCTATCCAATACAAGCAAATTATTGTGCTGTGATATTAAAACTGCAACAAAAACAGCCCTCAATCCACTTAAAGCAGGGGGAAATATAGCTCCAAAATATATTGTGAGAAAATAAAAAGGATTGTTTTATTAAAAGCTGTTGCCTTAAGGGTGTTGTCACTGTGACAGTATCTTTAAACATCTATAAACTGAAGCCAAGAGAAATGTGTTATTGATTCTTCACCTGCACTACTTTATACATTTTAAACGAATTGCAGACTTTTAGCTTCAGCTTCTTTGTTTTTTCATGATTTTTTTTCCAGTCCAGTTCAAGGGGAAAAAAGGCTTGTTGAAGCTTTTCAAGAATTACCATGTCACATTCATCATCTTTACTCCCTCTCCCATTTTTCATTGTGTTGTAAATCTGTGCAGAAGTTTTCTTTTGATATAAAAGTGGTGACAGTCAGTTTACCTGTATCAGGTTTAACTTTTGCCATGTAAGGTATAGAATAGCCAGCTATTTCTGTCCTTGGGTTTTCAAATAATGTTGGACTTCAGTGCCCAAAAAGCTCGAGCCAACATGACCTAATGTGAGGGATTCTGAGAATTGTAGAACAATAACATCCAGGAACCCATAGCAAGGGAACTATCTGCTTAGAGGTTATACCAGCCAGGAAGCTAGCTAGGTAAACTGATTTCAATAGAACAGTACAGCAAATTCATGATCTCATTCAACAACAACTGTTGACTAAAATAGTACTAACTGCACACCTTATGAGGCCAGACAATATTTGAAGAACATGATGGAGATGTTGCAAATCTGACATGAATCTGCATGATGCTTTCAGAACAATGAGGAGAATTGTCATTGTTTATTATTGTTATTAACACTTTACCCTGCACCATAACACACCAGTTATACAGGGCTATAGTAGGAAATGGTAAAATGCAAAAGCTTGTTGTTAAAGTCCCACAACTTCCAGTGAGAATTTCAAAATGCAGGCAGCTGTTCACATCAATAAACTGGTCCTAGCAGGAACAACGTGCCGGAAGAGATCAGTCTCATCACCACCGTAGACGCCTTCAAAAAAGCACTTACTTGCTAATTAGCTTACTTGCTGTTCACTGCTATGATCTTTGGAATAGCAGTATATAAATAAAAAACAAAACAAAACAAACAAACTTAAGACGGATCTCTTCTGGCGAGCTTACCCACTCGATCTTTTATAAAGAACTTAAGGAAAAAATCCCACTTCTGATTGCAATTGTGCATGTTAAATGTTATTTTTGCTGTCTTGAATTAAGTTTTTAGGTGACTTGTTATTTTATTGCGTATAAATTGGATGTTACTGTTGTTTGTGACTATTTTATGGTTGTAATCCCACCTTGATCCATCAGGAGAGGCGGGAAAATACAAATAAAATTTATTATTATTAGAATCATAGAATCATAGAATCATAGAATCATAGAGTTGGAAGAGACCACAGGGGCCATCTAGGCCAACCCCCTGCCATGCAGGAAATCCAAATCAAAGCATCCCCGACAGATGGCCATCCAGCCTCTGCTTGAAGACCTCCAAGGAAGGAGACTCCACTACACTCCGAGGGAGTTTGTTCCACTGTCGAACATCCCTTACTGTCAGGAAGTTCCTCCTAATATTGAGGTGGAATCTCTTTTCCTGCAGTTTGCATCCATTGCTTCGGGTCCTAGTCTCTGGAGCAGCAGAAAACAAGCTTGCTCCCTCCTCAATATGACATCCCTTCAAATATTTGAACAGGGCTATCATATCACCTCTAAACCTTCTTTTCTCCAGGCTAAACATCCCCAGCTCCCTAAGTCGTTCCTCATAGGGCATGGTTTCCAGACCTTTCACCATTTTAGTCGCCCTCCTTTGGACACGCTCCAGTTTCTCAATGTCCTTTCTGAATTGTGGTGCCCAGAACTGGACACAATATTCCAGGTGGGGCCTGACCAGAGCAGAATACAGTGGCACTATTACTTCCCTTGATCTAGACACTATACTTCTATTGATGCAGCCTAAAATCGCATTGGCCTTGTTAGCTGCCGCATCGCACTGTTGACTCATGTTCAACTTGTGGTCTACTTGGACTCCTAGATCCCTTTCACATGTTGTCTCCTTTAGCCAGGTGTCCCCCATCCTATATCTGTGCATTTCATTTTTATTATTATTATGAATCTTATTGGTGGCTCCAAGACCAAACTGACCAAAACAATGGAATTTATGCAAAAGTTGACTTACCATTCAACCAAGTGATTAAGTGGCTTTTCTCCCAATCTGATCCTTTAGAGCCCACCATAGGCAGGAAACAGACAGACTGAAAGTGCCATGTCACCACCAAAATTAGGGTTTCAGAGAGCACGGCAACTGCACACTCTGGAACCCTAATATGTATGGACAGCGCCATCTTTACATGGTGCCATCCATATGCGGCATGCATGCACAATGCAAGCATAGTGCCGCGTCCACACCTCCAGGTGCCACACTTGTGTCATGGAGGCGTCACAATGCACCAGTGTCACACTGATGACATCCTCCTTGCGTGCCCAAAAGAACCCACTTTTAGCAGGGTTTTTTTCAGAGTGGAGGGAGCCCATGCAGTTTGGTTGCTGTGGGCTCTCTCCAGAGGGAAAATGGGTGGCTCCAGACTGCCCCTTTTGGGTAGTCAAGCTCCTTAGATGCCAAACAACCATATGAACGATATAGTTATCTGGAGCTAGTGAGTGAACTACTGAAGGATGTTACACCCTGCTACCAGTGAGCCATGGTGCAGTAAGTAGATACAGGGGCCCTGTGGGGCCCTGTCAAAACCCCTTGTTGCAAGATGTTTTGCTGGCATTAGGAGGTAGACACATCATCCTTCAACAGCCCACTCATCAGTGCCAGAGAACTCCTTTATAGGATATTGCTGCCTGGCTTTGAAAGTGGTTTTAGGGGCATTTGAAGTCATGATAATGGTGTGATTGTAAATGTGAGTAGGAAACAGTTACAAGGCTGTAAGTCTAGGTGGCAACATCATCATTACTCAGCAGGATGCTAACCAGTTTATAATTAAAGCCCTATTCACTTATCTCTCCCCTCTGCTCCATACATGCAGGATTCTAAATATCAAAAGAGATGTCAAGTAACTGGTACTTATTCAAAGGATCTTAAGAAACATGGTAAAAGATCTAGAAACTATTTCATCCTTAAATAAGCTCTGTATGTTTAGCCTGTGGTGGCCCCAGTATTAGGGTGTTAATGTATATTTAAGCTAAAAATATTCAGATGTGACAATGTCTGCAGAAGTCTAAATTGGCTACAGTTGGAGGCCAGAGGCCTGAGCCGCAGACGGGATGTTCAAGGTCAAATGAACAAGACTAAATGTAAACATGATATGTGTTCTGTCTGAACTGGGATTGGTTTCTATGTTGCATATCAACTTGTACAAGAAGAAGGCTGGCCTTAGTAGTCACATCATGGGAATGTTGTACATAAGAAAACAAACATTGTCCTAGTGTGGTGTGACAGTAAGAGTTTTTGTATAGTAGTAGTGACTAGCTCGTGTTATTTGGAAACAAAGAAATAAAGCCATCTAAGGAGTGAACTGCTGGAATCTGATTCTTTAATTAAACAGCTATTTCACTAGGCATTGTTCCAGTAAGTGGAAAAGTCTGTTTGGAGTTTTGCATTGTTCCTGAGTTGCAGAGGAGCTGGCATCTTCATCCAGTTGGCACCAGACCGGGACCACAGGCAAGGTTCATCACCCAAAAATATCAACAGTCTACACTGTAGAGATAATGCACCCTGACACTGTTTTAAGTGCTGTAGCTCCATCCTATGGGATTTGTAGTTTTACCAGGCCATTAGCCTTCAGCCTTCTCTACAAAAGAATACTTGTGCTTCACAAAACAACAAATTCCAGAATTCTGTAGGATGGAACCATGTCAGTTAAAGTGGTGTCAAATTGCATTATTTGTAAAGAGTAGCTGCACTCTTACAGTGTATCCACTCTGGTCTAAGACCATGCTGTAAAGGAGTCATACAAGGTGATGGATATTTTGGAAACAGGTTGATGTATCGTTTAACATTCAGACTAAAATTCAAAGCAAATTCACCATCCCACTGACGTTGAAGCCACCACTTCCATTGTGTGTGTGTGTGTGTGGGGGGAGGTATTGACAAGTGATACTTGAAAAGATGGAGCAAGTTGACCCAGAAGGTAGGACCAAAACCAATGGTTTCAAATTAAAGAGGAGGGAAAACTAAGTATCCGGAACAATTTTCTAGTGGTATTAACTATTACACATTGAGATAGCCCACCTTAGAGATTGGTAAACTTGCCTTCATTTAATATTTTGATAGCTTGGATGGCTATCTGCCACACATGCTCTAGCTGTTAAATTTTCTACATTGGTAGTAGGTTCAAACTGATGATACTTCAATAGGTGTTCTTATAAACTCTACAATTCTCTTTTTCTGTGATTCTAAATCATGGAAAGTACTAAAGGTTGGGGGTGGGACTTTTTGGAGTACGTGTCTCAAAATTCCCCAGCCAGCATAATAATAATAATAAATAATAAAGTTTTTATTTATATACTGCTTTTCCTCCAGATCAAAGCGGTGTACATACGATAAAACTCTATGACACATGTCAAATACAATATTAAAAACAGTTATAAAAACAGTTATAAACAATTCAGTTTTTAAAAACAGTGTAGTTAGGATAGTTGGGATATCACTTATGGGTAGTCGTCTAATCTAGTTGGGAAATGCTTTCTCTAAAGAGAATCAGGAGGATATGCTAACTGGAAGAGATAGGTTTTCAATGCTTTCTTGAAGGCTTCCAATGTACAACTGAGTCAAATCTGAGTGCATTCCAGTGAGTTGGAGCTGTCCTTGTGTAAGCTCTTTGGTGAGTCGTTACCAGTCTCACCTTGGAGTGTTCAAGTAAAAATTTCCCCGTTGTTCTGAGAGTGTGGGGCGGATTATGTAGGGAGAGGCACTCCCTCAAGTAACTCGGGCCCAAGCCATGTAGGGCTTTATAGGTAATAACCAACACTTTGTATTGGGCCCGGAAGCGAATTGGCATCCAGTGAAGAGATTTTAATACGGGTGTTATATGGTCCGACCTTGAGGTTCCAGTGACCAATCTGGCTGCAGCGTTTTGAACCAAATGAAGATTCCAAACCTGGTACAAAGGTAGCCCCATGTAGAGCGCATCGCAGAAATCCAAGCAAGAGGTTACCAGTGCGTGTACTATTGTTTCTAGGTCCTTTTGGTCCAGACAGGGACACAGTTGGCGTATCAGCCGAAGCTGGTACCAAGCACTCCTGGCCATCGCATCCACTTGAGATGATAACTGTAGAGATGAATCCAGGAGTACTCCCAAACTGCAAACTTTGTCCTTTAGGGGAAGTGTGACCCCGTCCAGGACTGGATGGCAAATTTCCCTGCTCAGACTTGGGGTACCTATCACGAGTACCTCTGTTTTCTCTGGATTCAGCTTGAGTTTGTTTTCCCTCAGCCAGCCCATTACTGACCCCAGACAGGCATCCAGAGGAGAGGTGCCATCCTTAGTCACTGTATCAGTCGGAGACTTGGAGAGATAGATCTGGGTGTCATCAGCGTACTGATAACACCGTGCTCCATGGTTCCGGATGATCTCTCCCAGCAGCTTCATGTAAATGTTAAACAGCATGGGGAACAGAATGGCGCCCTGAGGGACACCAGATGTCAGCTCTCTTTTACGAGAGCAACTGTCCCCCAGCCTCACCATCTGGAATCTTCCTGAGAGGTAGGACTGGAGACACTGGTGTGCAGTGCCCCCGATACCCAAATCTCTCAGGCGTTCTAGAAGGATACCATGGTCAATGGTATCGAAGGCCGCTGAGATGTCCAAGAGCACCAACAAGGTCACACTTCCCCGTCGATGCCCAGGCAGAGATCATCGACTAAGGCGACCATGGCAGTCTCAACTCCATGGCCCGCCCTGAAGACAGTTTGAAATGGGTCCAGATAATCAGTTTCATCCAAGACAGCTTGGAGCTGAAAGGCGACTGCCCTCTCGATCACCTTGCCCAAGAATGGTAATTACACATTAACAGGGGATCAAGGGAGGGTTTCTTCAGAAGAGGTTTTACTATTGCCTGTTTTAACGCCGATGGAAATATACCTTCCCGAAGAGATGCGTTTATTATGAGATGTAATGCGGTTTTTATGGCATCTCCTCCCTGAACGGTCAACCAAGAAGGGCAAGGGTCGAGAGGGCATGTCGTCCTTTTCATGCAGCCAAGGAGCTTGTCCACGTCCTCGGTATTCACAAACTCAAAACTATCCAGAATAACCTTGTTTCCAGAGTCACTGGATGACTCTGTTATAGGTTCTGTCAAAAAACCAGCGTCAAGATCAGCCCTTATCTGAGAGATTTTATCAGCAAAAAAGTCATCAAAAGCTTCACAGCAGGCTCTCGATGGCTCTAATAAAAGGTTCAGGGTGGCCGGGGATTGAATTAATTCCCTAACCACCCTGAACAGCTCTGCTGGACGAGACTCTGCTGATGCAATCCATGCAGCACAGAACAAGTTCTTAGCTGCATCGATTGCCACTCCGTAGGAATGTAACATGTTCTCATGGAGTGTCTTGTCAGATATGTTCTGATGTTTCCGCCAGTGGCGCTCTAGTCATTGCGCAGCCCGCTTCATCTGGCAAAGATCTTTAGTATACCAGGGTCTTTTATTAGGAGCAGGCTGGTAAGGATGCTCGGGAACGATACTGTCTATTGCCCTGGTGAGGTTCCTATTCCAATTGTCAACCATGGTTTCGACAGCATCGCCATCGTTCTCAAACATAACACCCTCTAGGGCTTCTTAGAACCTTTTGGGTTCCATCAGCCTTCGAGGGCGGACCATTGTAATGGGTCCTCCACCCCCGAGGGGTTTTTGGATCATGGCTTTCAGTCCTACCTTGACCAGAGAATGATCCGTCCATGACAAGGGGTAAATAGCGTTTATTTCCACCCATGGATATTCTCGGTCCATACTGAAGACTACATTAAACGTGTTACCAGCACAATGTGTTGGACCTGAGACCAATTGGGACAGGCCCATGGCTGTCATGGATTCCATGAACAACCGAGCCACACCTGTTAGGTCTGATGAGCTGGCCTCGAAGGGGATGTTGAGGTCCCCCAAGACAAGGATCCTAGGGGACTCCAACACCAGCTCCGAGACCAGCTGTGTCAGCTCGACCAAGGAGTCTATTAGGTTACAGGGTGGATGGTAAACCAACAGAATCCCCAGACTGTCCTTGGCCTTCAGAGTCAGGTAAATACACTCAATATGTCTCAGTTTCGGAACCGAGTTCTTGTTCTCAAGGATTCTGGGAGCTATAGTTCAAAATAATACTTCGAAACTTTGTGTGAAGGCAAGTAACCTACTGGGTACATTAGTTTATCTGTGAGGAACTGTTAAGCCAATGGGTACCACAGATTACCTTCTAAGGTCAGCATCAACATGTGGCCAACTACAGAAGCAGGTATAGGGAATAGCTGCCCAACTAGGGCTGGGTAAGCCAAAGTAAAGTAGCCTGTCTTTCACTGAGCTGTTGGGTTCTTTGCTGTACCATTCTCCATCCTTTGTCTCTTTATAATAAAGAAACCAATCCTGTAAGCAGATGTATCCTTAGTGTACTCATTGTGAAACATGAGGTGATTTCTAAGAGCTGAAGTGCTTAGACATATTGATTAGGAGAGACAATGAGATAACTTGCCCCCTTTTCAGACTCTTGGAGCTTTGCTGCAATCTTCATGTACTTGCTTGCATGCTTCATAGCAGCTATGGAAAATTCACAGCACCTGGGAAAAATTTTTCTTTTGAGATGTAAAACATTTTGAAGTAGCTTGGTCTTGAATGAACTATTGAGAGCTATTCAGTTTACAAAAGCCCTGTTTCTAGTGAAGCAGAACACCTGAACAATAATGTTTGCCAAAATGGAAGGTAATGGAACAAAGGAAAGATTATATTATAGATAGAGAGACTCAATAAAGGAAACCTCATCCCTGAGTTTGCAAGATCTTGGCAGAAATATTAATAACAGGGTATCTTGGAGGTGTTTCATTTATAGAGTCACCATAAGTCAAAGACAGCTTGATGGCAATTAATGATGACAATAATTCCTGCAGGAAATAGTGGTAGTCTTGAATACAGAGAAGAAACTGCAACTGAGAAACTAGACACTAGAGAGGGTGGCCATAGGCTGTTTTAGCATCTGCATAGGAAAGCAGTAGGGTATTTCAAAAGTGTCTATATTTTGCCAGGCACCATGAGCCAACAATTGCATTGCTCTTTAGAGCTCAAGGCTCTTAGAAGCCTTGGGTAGGCTCATTCAAAGGAGACAATTCTGGAATCAGCGACTGCTTAATAGAAGGGAGGGAGGATGGTTCTTCTTCTCTCTCATTTTGTACAATTAACTAGCCAGTGCCAGGTTTATTATCTATTTCATGTTTTTTTTAATGTGATTTTTATTCAAAGCATAGCTCCAAGGAAGGGGGATTAAGGCTACTCTTTTAATTAAGTCAATAAATGATTGAACAGAATGCAGTCTTCCCTAGTCTTAATTACAGCACCTGAGAATATTGAGTATCAGGCAGATAAATATTTTACTTTCTATACACACACACCCACATACACACTGAGAGCGAGGTAGACAAGAACTTCTCAGAACAAAACCACTTCAGGTGGAACTAAAGGAATGGTGGCTGAAGGCCAGCTAGCTCAGAAATGCATGTGCTATATCATCTAGAAAACATTTGTCAAGTTGCCTTTCTGCCATAATGGATAAATTCTTCCTCCAACCGTCCTGTTCCAGCCACGTGTTTCAGGCCTCAGTTTATGAGAAATGCACATCTTTTTGCACCTTGCAAAGGCCAGATTGGGGCCGCAACGTGCAGTTGTTCCTCACAGACCACTCCTAACTCAAGAGATACATGGGATGTAGAGGTTAGGATTCAGCAGAAGCATCTTCTTCTGGCAGCAATGTTCTGCTGACAAAATGCTTTTCTGCCAGCTGTTCTCAGAGATATGCTGACAATTGGATTTCCTGGCAAGACTCCTTTACTGGCTAAATCATGCTAGCAAAAAAGAAGAAGAAGAAGAAGAAGAAGAAGAAGAAGAAGCAGCAGCAGCAGCAGCAGCAGCCAAAAATATACAGAGATGAATCTGGAGGAAGAAGAAGCCAAGTTATTCCACATCCAAACCTCCTCTATCTCACGGACACAGCCACGATGCTGACACAAATTTAATCCAAAGTTATTTCCAAAACTCCTAGGCTGCATTCAAAACAGCTTCAACTACCTTCATGTAGATTGTACTGGCCACTGGCCATTTTGCATAGTTAGAGTTGTATGATAAATCTAATCAAATGAAAATTGATGTTTATGAGATTAAAAGACAGCGTCAAAAAATTGACAGGAAAACTATATATGACTAAGGCAGTTTTCCTGTCAATAATTTGAAGCTGTCTTTTAATCTCATAAACATCCAAAGATCCCTTTGTCCCAGACACTTACTTCACTTCTACCCTTAATACACTTTCCTTTAAATGAATTAGGATCGAGATCCCCAGTGTCCTTCTCTCATATGTATTTTACCTTTGGTAGCATGTTGTCCAATTCTACAACATAGACTCCAACCATACATGGCGAGAGAAATCCCTAAGGTGCAAGTTGGTTTCAGGGAAGGAAGAGGCACTAAGGACCACATTGCAAACATACAATGGCTAATGGAGCATTCTAAGGAATTTGAAAAGAAAAACAGCATGTGCTGTATAGACTACAGCAAAGCTTTTGACTGCATAGATCATGAAAGGCTATGGACCATCCTTAAAGACATGGGAGTGCCAACACAATTAATAGTCCTGATGAGAAATCTGTACTCAGGACAAGAGGCTACTGTTAGAACAGAGCATGGAAAAACAGAATGGTTCCCAATTGGCAAGGGGGGTCAGGCAAGACTGCATCCTTTCACCCTATCTGTTCAACTTGTATGCAGAACATATTATGCTAAAAGCAGGCTTGGATACAGAAGAAGGAGGGGTGAAAATAGCAGGAAAGAATATCAACAATATAAGGTATGTAGATGACACTATACTACTAGACAAAAACATCACAGATCTAGAGCAACTACTAAGGAAAATCAAGGAAGAAAATGCAAAGGCAAGCTTATTACTGAACATAAAGAAAACAAAAATAATGACCACAGAGAACTTACACAAATTCAGCCTAGACAATGAGGAAATAGAAATAGTAAAAGAGTTCTCATATCTTGAATCAAACACTGAACAGAGCGGGAACTGCAGTCAAGAGATCATAAGAAGACTAAGAATGGGGAGGGCAACTATGAAAGAACTAGAAAAGATCCTAAAATTTAAAGATATACAACTGAGAACAAATGTTAGGTTCTTACAAGCCATTGTATTCCCTATTACCATGCATGGATATGAGAGCTGAATAGTCAAGAAAGAAGATAGGAGAAAAATCAACCCATTTGAGATGTACTGCTGGAGAAGAGTGCTGAGGATTCCATGGACAGCCCAAAGGACAATCAAATGGGTACTAGAGCAGATCAAGCCAGAAATATCCCTAGAAGCAAGATGACAAGACTTAGACCATCATACTTTGGACACATAATGAGAAGGCATGATTCATTGGAGAAAACAATAATGCTATGAAAGGTGGAGGGAAATAGAAAGAGAGGAAGATCACATGCTAGATGGATGGACTCTGTTAAAGAGATCATGGGTATGAATTTGCAGGACCTGAGCAGACCAGTAGAGGATAGGGAATCCTCTCACAGGGTCGCCATGGGTCGACACCAACCTGAGGACACTTAACAACAAGAAAGTGGGTTGTTTCTGAAGTTATTGTTATAAATTCATTCAGGTCCATACTCTTCTGGAAACAAAATAAACATTAACTTTATTTACAAGAATGTGTTAAGATTGTATCTTTTCAAGATTGTTTCACAGATTGTATGGTTACAGTAGTCCCAGTACTTTAATAGTTACAAGTTATTTCCTATTCAGTTCCCTCACTTAACTCTTTCAAGCTTAAAGTGGTTCTTCCTTATTTAAACCTCTTCTCTTATACCATCAATCTCCTTTCCCTTTAACAGAACTTTGAATTCTGCTAAGATACACTGGCCTGAATTCCAACTGACAACTCTCAGAAAGGAACAGATCTGAATTGCTCTGAACTGATTCTTAAAACTGATACACTCTCTTATTATAGCCACACCAGTCCCTCCTTTACAATCTGCTTGAACCAGGATTGGCTGTTGGGGAAAACAACTCTGCCTATTGACTTGCCACGATAGATAGATAGATAGATAGATAGATAGATAGATAGATAGATAGATAGATAGATAGATAGATAGATAGATAGATAGATAGATGGGGGGGGAGGGAAGGAAAGGAAAGGAAATAATTTCTTCCACCATGCTAACAAGTTGTTAAAGAGTGGAGAAGGGAGAAAATTTTATTTCAGAAATCAACTTAATGAAAAGTAGATAAGTGGAAACCAATTATTTTGGGTGGGCTCAGTCATCAGAAGGGAAATTCCACTTAAAGATGCTCTTGGAGACAACCTTTTCCAGAATGCTAACTGTATGCAAAGGCAGAGGATGGAATGATTCGGTGGTGTCCCTGTACTCATGTTTGGAGTTTCCTTACTTCTGGGCTTCAAGGATGCTGACAACAGAATCCTAGAGTAGCTTTCCTGTTGAGTTCTTTGCTCAAGTTAGGTCAGGGAAAAAACTGCAAAGCAGATGAACTTTTGCAAGTAAGTTGGGGTAGTCAGAAGGTGAAGATGGTCCCCTTTACTTATCACAGTGGCTGCAAAGGGCTATGTTGGCAACTTTTGGGTAACAGTTGCCATAATTTGTCATTTAACCATCTGCCCCTATATTTCACTTGCCATGGTGTAACTTGTCATTTGTACAGATGAAGTTCCCAATTTTACTAGGCTTATTCCTGAACTGCCACACTGTACGTATCAGCTAGGATTTTCCTGTTAACTTCATGAAGAGGGAGCTTTGCCTGCCAACTTCAGCTTTGACTGATCCTGGCCATATTAACCTTAGAGGCAATTTCCTTGAAATAGTTTTTAAAAGGTTTGCTTGGCAAGGAGAAGAAGAAAAGACAAGCACACTGTTGCTCCTAATTAGCAGAACCTCTTCTTAACATTTCATTTTGTGGTCATGGTTATTTCTAGAAGGAAGCATATCTGATAATGAGATCATTTTGAAACAAATCCAGGAACAGTGAGATGCTTTCTTTTCAGTGGGCACGAAGTCAAATGTGTGGTTGGAAAGAAAAAGAAGCATCCACTTAAAGAATCTGCCTCATTTAGTTGGTAATGAATACAGTGTAATTTACCAATTTTTCCTGTAAAATATTGTAGACAAAAAGAAGGTATGGCCAATGTGGTCTGTGGACCATTTGTGCCTCCTGCCCCAGGTTCAAATTCCCTTACCATGAACTCTTGGCTCATAGGATATCATGTGCATGGGTTGGGTGACTGGGGTTGGGATGAGGGAAGACATTAACAAAATGGAAAACTGCAACAAACATAATAATAATATGTTTTATTTATAGACCGCTATTCCGCTTTGATCATAGCGGTGTACAAGTAAAAAATTGCAATGACAAATACAAAGTACAATCAAAATATTTTAAAACATACATGGTCTGTATGTTCTTGAATACAAGATTTGGGATGCATCTACACTGTAAAATTAATGCATTTTGACACCACTTTAAGTGATGTAGCTCCATTTTATAGAATCTTGTGATTTGTAGTTTTACA
The DNA here is from genome assembly GCF_019175285.1 of Sceloporus undulatus. Lineage (NCBI taxonomy): Eukaryota > Metazoa > Chordata > Lepidosauria > Squamata > Phrynosomatidae > Sceloporus > Sceloporus undulatus. Next base: position 22,481,550 of record NC_056525.1, on the reverse strand, counting down.
AGATCTTTAGTCTTCACTGCCAAAGAGTGTTGGTGCCTCACAAAACTACAAATTCCAGGATTCTGTACGACAGAGCCATTGTGGTGTCACACTGCATGGAGATGCACCTTCAAAGAGAAATGAAACAAATAATAATAATAATAATAATAATAATAATAATAATAATAATAGGATGTATTTATATGCCCCCCAATCCCTGGGAATCCAGGTGGCTTACAACAGAGGGGATAATAGACGGTTGCCTGCCCTCAGGCTTACAATCTAGAAGACACGACACAAAAGGAGAAGGGAATGGTGAGCGGGGTAGGGGATCAGGTCCAGCAGTTCTTCTCTCCCTCTGAGGCCGGGACCAAGGCAGATGGACTGGAGGGAGGGCTCTTTTTCTTAATCAAGGCCAGGCCCGAGGGCGTTGGGCCCGTCCTTTCACTCCCTCTAAGGCCAGAAGATGACAGTTGGAAGGAAGGAGGGCTCTTCCTCTTCAGGCCCAATGGCATTGGGCCTGTCCTTTTTGCACCTAATGAACATGCTGCCTGTGAAAGGAGGAAGTTGTGGTCCAGTACATCTCAAGGAGATTTGGCAAAGGTTAGTCTAGCACTATGGTTCTATTAGAGCACCCCAGGTGTAAAAAAATTATTTGCAAATTTATGTTGCTCCACAATGACCCTAGAGATGTGGAGGACATTTCCACCACATTTGGAACCCATCTGCAGACCCAGAGTTTTTCTTTCTTTCTTTCTTTCTTTCTTTTAAAATAACAAGCAAATTTTTCATTCAAAAAACTTCCCCCACATTTTGCCAAGGTCAGTTTAAATATCTAACATGATGTTCCAGTGAGTTACAGTTTCCACAGAGAAGACATGCAGTGATTCTCTTTTATTATTATATACATAGCTTGCAAAATTGATTCATAGGCTTGTTCTGTATCACCCCACTAAACTAAAACATTTATAAAACACCATTATCTCCTGGCCTGAACTTCCTTTCCTTCCCTGATGCAAAGAGGAAAGAAGGCCGCTTCCTTTCATGGCATGGATTGTTCCTGAAACACTTGCAAAACAAAATTAAATGGGGAAAGGAGTGGGGTTGCTGGCCAGTAAAGAATCCCATCACATCTTTCTTGTCATTGTCTCTGAGTAAATAACTTCTTTTATATGCTTACCAAGGTCTTTCTCTAAGAAATGAACTGCACAGAAAAAAAAGGCAATACATTAGATGTGTAAGACTTAATGAAATGTCAAGATGACGGTATCCTTTGCTCTTCTGAAATTCTATCTGCTTCCTGACAAATTGCAGCTTTTGTTGTTCACATGTTGAGCATTGTTGTTGCTTTTAGCTAAATCATTGATCCCAGTGCATGGAGAAGTCAGGGCTATAAGCTAACCTCAAATGATCGCCTTTGAGTTTTGGGTTTAGAAGTTTTGCAGTACTGTAACTAGCTCTAATAATATTATTCCAAAATAGTATTTTAAAATACTGCTTATCAGACTAAAGGAGGAAAACTTTTCACTGCCTCAATGGTAGAGCCTATGCTTTGCATGAAAAGGGTCCCAGGTTCAATTCCTGATATCTCTGGATAAAGATGAGAAAGTTGGCCCCATACAGACAGGTCAAAATAAAGCTGCTTTGGGCCACTTTGGAAGTATGCTGTTTAAATGATGCATGCATCCTAAGAGTCCGGAAGCTGCATCAAAGCTGTGCTCTAGTCCTTAGGACTGGATCGTGGCTTTGGCATGGCTTCCATACTCTTAGGACACATGCATCATTTAAATAGCATACTTCCAAAGTGGCCCGAAGCAGCTTTATTTTGGCCTGTCTGTATGGGGCCTAAGTCTTCTGTCTGAAATCCTAGAAAGCTGGTGATGATTTCAAAAAACAATAGTGGGTAAGATGAACCAATTTTTACTCATTGTATGACAGCTTTTCATAGGGTAGGGTTATTTCCCCTTAGCTGTTCTCTCAATTTGCTCAGAGATAGAACCCCTTTTGCTGAGTCAAATCTTAGAATCATAGAGTTCGAAGAGACAACTTAATGGCAGAGCCTATGCTTTGCATGAAAAGGTCCCCAGGTTCCATTCATTGAGTCTACCCCATCCCCAGTGAAGCGAATCCAGCATCCCCAGCAGGTATCAGTCCAGCCTGTTTCTGTAAAAAAAAATAATTCCAAGTTCTGAGATAAACTCTTGAGGCAAGGAGATGCACATATGAGACACAACCACAGAGAAGGCTCTTTTGTGCATTGACACCAATGTAAGGATGGATCTAATTAGGTGAATTTTTAATTAGCTCAAATAGCTGAGAGGGAGACCCTTACAGATACACTGTGAGACTGGCTTCCAAATTTGTACACCAAGCGACTGAGTAATTTCTTAAGAAATAGTGCAGAGAGAGTCTTCTTCAGTTAAAGTTTAGTTTTTATTAAAAACACGCATAAACATGCACACACACACACACATACTCAAGGCTGAAGGAAATAAAGGAGGGAAAGTTGGGGAAAGATGAGAGGCAGTACTAAGGCTATACTTACTCCAGTAAGCTTCTCTGGGAATTCAATGCAGTGGGATGTGGATGGGACTCAATCATGGGGGTGAATGACTGGGCCAGGAGCCAGATCAGAGTTTAGGAGGACAGAGTTTCCACCTGAAATCCAGAATGGCCCCCCACAAGGAGATTTCAGAGGGTTCTTATAGGCAAAATCTAGCCTCTGGCAAAGGTGCTTAATGGTGAGGACAAAAGGTATTGGGTTGCTTGGACATTGTTAACAAAGGCTTTGCCTTGTCTTGTTGAGGCAAAGTGGTCTGACAACAATTGGGGGAGATGGTAAATGAGTTAAGTTAATCACTGGTTCATCAAGTGTGAAACCTAAAACCAACATTTTATATTGTATTAAATTTGGAGGTGATGGTTTTCCCATTTAGCAACTCCCAAACTTCCTGTGGGGAATATCCGAAGATGTTGTTTTCCAGGAGTCTTGGGAGGATGACTTACCTGCCTACCTGACCTACTGCTTTGAGAATTATGGCTGCTAGCCTGGCAAGGTCAGTTTGGGGTCATAAAGGAACTCCACTCACACACCAAAATTTAATAAATCTATATGTTCTAACACCAACACTGATTCAGATTGGAATGGTGCATGCAAAAGACTGTCCTTAAAGGATGGGTGGGCACTACATGAGAAAAGAATGCCCATGTGATCAAGGCCACATCTACACCACCTGCTTAATCCAGGGACAGTCCAGAACATTATGTTCCAAATCAACTCTGAGCAGTATGTGCTGAGTCCAGCCAAGCAAACTCCATTGGTGCTGCTGGTCTGTCCCTTTGTCCTTATTACCACTGCTATCTTGCTGGCCAGCAGAGACCTGTGAAAGCCTGGCCAGTGCCATCACTTCAGCTGAGGTTGCTTTTTTATTGTTGTTAACTGCCTTCGCATCAGTCTCAACCCATGGTGACCCTATTGATGAGACATCTCCAAACCCCCTTGTCTTCTACTGCTCTTCCCAGCTCCTGCAAACTCATATTTGTGGTCTCTTTAATAAAGGCCATCCTCTGGCATGTGGCCTTCCTCTATTTCTACTTTCCTTCATATTTCCTAATGTTATTGTCTTTTCTGACGATTTGTGCCTTCTCATGATGTGTCCAAAGTATTGCAGGGGGAGGGTTCCAAGCCCTCCCAACCTATGCCGGAAAGGTCCTTGGAGCACCCAGCAACAAAGAGAGTCAAGAGTCCGAACTGTGGTCCAAAATAAGCACACCTTTATTTTCCATAAGGGGTGACAGCCGCCTAAATGGCGATTCCAAGAGTGTCACACTTGTCTTTCTTCGAACCTTTTATGCATTCAAAAATGCAAGCATAGCTTAAACAGCATCTTCTTCAAGTTACCTTTTAACATTTCTTAACAGTTTCCTAAAACTAGTTTATTGACTCATTCCTGCCTTCCTGCCTTCCTGGCAAGTTTCCACAGTTCTGGTTAATCTTTCACAATCCCCATTGTTCCTCCTATCTCTAGTTTGGATTGCTTGGCCATGCTATGCTGTAATCATTAAGCTGCTCAAGTATCCTGTAGCCTTTCCAGGTGGCTGTCCCTCTCAGTATGACAGTCTAAATCTTGTCATCTTGGCTTCTAGGGATATTTCTGGCTTGATCTGCTCTAGGACCCATTTGTTTGTCATTTTGGATGTCCATGGAATCCTCAGCACTCTTCTCCAGCAGCACATCTAAAATGAGTTGATTTTCTTCCTATCTTCTTTCTTGACTGTTCAGCATAATATCTAGGCCTTTTAAATGACTTAATGCCAGCACTTTGAATTATACTAAAAATTAAGTTGGAATCCCAAGGTGGAAAATCCAGGAGATGTGTTGCCCTAGTGCCTAGAGTAATCCTATAGCACATGAAAGACATTGCTATAAGCCTACTTGTCTCAATTTGCCCTCTTCAGTGAAAATTTTCATTGCAAGTGGAAGAACTTCCTCTTGTTGAGCATCTACCAAAATATTCCACATGTACTTGCCTTGCTAGGTTTAAAATTGGGGTTTATTTCCAATTGCTCCCAAAAGGGCATGTATAGCCTTAGTACCCAAACCAAATTAAATATAAGGGCTTAACTTTTTGGTAATGTACATGTCCAATTGTCTTTTCAAAACAACATGCTCCTTGTGGTGCTTATATAAAACCCACAGTCAGGACTTGTGGCATAAAGTATTGTGAAGCAGAGCCTGATAAGAGAGGTATTTTCAGGTAACACGATTACATTGAACAAACTCTGCCTGTGGATCAGAGTCTTCATAAGGCAAACAAAGCTCCAAGGCTGAATAGGAATTGCATTTTGCTTGTTTAGGTATAGGGAGAGTTGAAAGAATGACCAAGTGCTCATCAGAAATGCACCATTATCCTCAGGCACTCAAGTAAAACTTGTAAATCCCACTGCCCTGTCAGAACATTTCCATATTCTGAAGGGAAATACCCACTCAACAGGAAGGAGAAAGAAAGCTAGCTGTTCGTACAGAAACTAAAAAGCTTTTCTGTCTCTAACTGAGGACACGGGTGGGTAGCAGACACTGTTACAGAGCTATACTGAGATTATGAGGAGGAAAAATAAAAATGGAAGCAGAGTCAAACAATGCTTTGGTGAATGAAGATGTCAAGAGGTCCTAGGCAAACTTATTTTTGCAGACAAATTGGTGCTTTTTGTTGTTGCCTATTAGCCATGAAAAAGCTTATATTTTTGTTCTGTAATAAATGTGTTTGCTCTTCCAAACTGTCCAATGAACAATATTCTTCAGCTACATTTAAGTTTAACCTAAAGGTATATGAAGTTCACATGGCAGATTTTGCATGGATGAACTGGCATTGCTTCCTGTCATAACTCTCAGATCTGTCCTTTGAAGCTATTAGCCATAATGCAGCCAAGAACTTTGCATGCATGCTCAGAAAACAACAGATTTACAACCATCAGAAAACAAAGAGAAATGTTGAGGTTCATGGTAACATCTACTGCTGCCTCCTCCACCTCCACCTTCTCCAGCAATTCATTTGGAGGGTTTTCCAGCCCTCCAAAGCAGGTCTTTAAAGTATGTGGGACTACAGGAGGGGAAAGGATAATTCTTCCCACTTCCACTGATGGAAGCTGCAGAGATGTACTTTTGAATGTGTATATGTGTGCCTTCAAGTCACTTGTTGGTTTATGGTGACCCCAAAAATTTAATAGTATTTCCTTGACAAGGAGTATTCAGAAGTGGTTTTGCCTGTTCCTTCTTCTGAAATATCGCCCACATACCTGGTATTCATCACTGGATTCTCTTCCAAGTCCAAACTAATAATAATAATAATAATAATAATAATAATAATAGGATTTATTTATATGCCGCCCAATCCCTGGGAATCCAGGTGGCTTACAACAGAGGGGATAATAGACGGTTGCCTGCCCTCAGGCTTACAATCTAGAAGACACGCCACAAAAGGAGAAGGGAATGGTGAGGGGGGTAGGGGATCAGGTCCAGTAGTTCTTCTCTCTCTCTGAGGCCTGGACCAAGGCAGATGGACTGAGGGAGGGCTCTTCCTCTTCATGCTAGCCCTGGTGGAGCTGGGTCTGCCTGGCCAACTCCCTCACGGGCCAGAAGATGACAGTTAAGGAGGGAGGAGCCTCTTTCTTCAGGCTAGCCCTGAGGGAGCTGGGACAGCCTATTCTTTCCCTCACAGGCCGAAAGATGGCAGATAAGAAGGGAGGAGCCTTAGGGCTGACCTTACTTAATTTCCAAGATCTGGTGTCTGTAGCGTATTGGCCACTATTTTGGTGATGCAGCCTTTTCACCACGAGATTCAAGGGATCTGATGCAAACAAACAGTTCGTACCTTTTGGGGTAGATGCCACCTCTGTTGCTTTGCCTTTGGTGTATGTGTGTGGGGGTGGGGTGGGGTCGGGTGGTGGTCTTTGGAGATATGCATAAAAGAGTCTCCCCCTTCTCCAGGGGGCTCTTTCATGCTACAGTTACAGCACTATAAACTTAATTGCCACTGCAACATTCTATGGGATCCTAGGATTTGTAGTTTGATGAGGCACTAGCGCTCCCTGGCAGAGAATTCTAAATACCCCTCTTTAAACTCGAGGTCCCAGGATTGCATAGGATGTTGCCATGGAAATTAAAGTCGATTTTATAGCACTAAAACTGTGTAACATGAAAGGGCCCCAAGACACCTCTGCTCATCCACTTGCCTTTTCACCCTCAGACCAATCCACACAACAAGCCAGAGAGGAAAATGTGAGGGGAAAAATCTACCTGGTGGCTTCATTCTTCTCATGCTTGAATCTTGGAGAACACAGCAAACAAGCAGCAACAGTAAGAAGAAAGAGGTGCAAAATAAGAAATCTTTGAAGAGGGTAGTGGGTCCCCTGCAGGGCTGGGGCCTTGACAGTTGCCCAAAAGTTCTTACCACTGATGCTGGTTCTATTTCCCAGTTATTGGAGTTTACCAAACTGTTCCTGCACGGTCCGTCCTCAGAACGGAACGGAAGGAGCAGGAACGAGTGCTGAATGAGTGGGGGACAGATTTTACCGCACACCCCAGTCCCTCACTCGTTCCATTCCCCCTCTCTTCCATTCTTAATCCATTCCAGAGGGGGCAATTTTTGAGAACAGCTCAAAACAGTTCTCAAAAAACATTCCCTTCTGGAACGGAATGGGCATGGAAGGGAGGGGGAATGGAACGACTGAGGGACTGGGGTGTGAGGTAAAATCCGTCCCCCACTCGTTCCGTTCCCTGCCGGGCCATCTGAGAACATCCCAGAAGACCAGTGAGGTAAACTCCATTTTATCCAACATGAAGATAGTGTGCTTTGGGATTTCCTGTACAAATACTGAATAACAAGTATGTGTGGGAGAGTAGATTTCCTACGTGCAACCAGACATATAGAATCATAATATCATAGAGTTGGAAGAGAACGCAAAGGCCATCCAGTCCAACCCCCTGCCATGCAGGAAATCTAAATCAAAGCATCCCCGACAGATGGCCATCCAGCCTCTGCTTAAACACCTCCAAGGAAGCAGATACCACTACACCAAGGGAGTGTGTTCCACTGTAGAACAGCCCTCACTGTCAGGACGTTCCTCCTAATGTTGAGGTGGAATCTCTTTTCCTGCAGCTTGCATCCATTGTTCCGGGTTCTAGTCTCTGGAGCAGCAGAAAACAAGCTAGCTCTCTCCTCAATATGCATCCCTTCAAGTATTTAAACAGGGCTATCATATCACCTCTTAACCTTCTCTTCTCCAGGCGAAACATTCCCAGTTCACTAAGTCATTCCTCATAGGACATGGTTTCCAGACCCTTCAACATTTTGGTCGCCCTCCTTTGGACACGCTCTAGTTTCTCAATGTCCTTTTTGAATTGTGGTGCCCAGAACTGGACACAGTATTCCAGGTGGGGCCTGACCAGAGAAGAATATAGTGGGACTATTACTTCCCTTGATCTAGACACTATACTTCTATTGTTGCTGCCTAAAATCGCATTGGCCTTGTTAGCTGCCACATTGCACTGTTGACCCATGTTCAATTTGTGGTCTACTTGGACACCCAGATTCCTTTCATTCAGCCAGCTGTCACCCATCCTATATCTGTTCATTTCATTTTTCCACCCTAAGTGTAGTACTTTACATTTCTCTGTGTTGAAATTCATTTTGTTAGCTTTAGCCCAGCTTTCTAATCTATTAATGTCATTCTGAAGTGTGATCCTGTCCTCTGGTGTATTAGCTACTCCTCCTAATTTGGTGTCATCTGCAAATTTGATAAGTATGCCCCCAATTCTGTCATCCAAGTCATTGATAAAGATGTTGAACAGTACTGGCCCCAGGACAGAGCCCTGTGGGACCCCACTGGTCACTTCTCTCCAAGATGAAAAGGAGCTATTTTTGAGCACTCTTTGGGTTCGGCCAGTCAATCAGTTACAAATCCATGTAACAATTACCTTGTCTAGCCCACATTTCACTACCTTGTTTGCAAGAATGTCATGGGAAACCTTGTCAAAGGCCTTACTGAAATCAAGATATACTATGTCCACAGCATTCCCTTCATCTACCAAGTTGGTAATTGTATCAAAAAAAGAGATTAGATTTGTCTGGCATGACTTATTTATATGAAACCCGTGTTGACTTTTTGTGATTATGGCATCGCTTTCTAGATGTTCACAGACTCTCTTTTTAATGATCTGCTCTAGAATCTTTCCTGGTATTGATGTCAGACTAACTGGACGATAATTGTTGGGATCCTCTTTTTCCCCCTTTTTGAAGAGTAGGACAACATGCTGGGATGTCTTCTGTTCTCCATGAGTTCTCAAAGATTATTGCCAATGGCTCCAATATTACATTTGCCAGTTCTTTTAATACTCTTGGATGTACTTCATCTGGTCCTGGTATTCCTGTACTGTCTCTTTACGTATTCTATGCTGAAATTCCCCTATTCTGTCCTCTGCTCCATTTTCCTCAGGTTAAGCACCCTTTGCCTTTCTGAGAAGACTGAGGCAAAGAAGGTATTGAATAATTTTGCCTTTTTTCTGTCCCCTGTTACCATTTCGCCATCTTCTCCACGCAGTGGCCCTACTGTTTCCTTCTTCTTCCTTTTGCTGCATATTCAGAAAAAACCCTTTTTGTTGTTCTTAACCTCTTTAGCAAGCCTGAGTTCATTCTGTGCTTTAGCTTTTCTGACTTTACCCCTACATGGGCTTGCTATTTCTTTGAATTCCTTTTTGGTGATTTCCCCTTTTCCATTTCTTATACATGTTCCATTTAAAAATTAGCCCAGTTGTAAATTCCTTATTCATCCATCCTCATTTCTTGAGACATCTCCCATTTTTCTTCCTCATTAGAACTGTTTGAAATTGTGCCTTCAGTATCTCCCCCTTGAGAAACTCCCATCCATCTTGAACTACCTTCTCTTTTAGTATTCCTGACCATGTGCAAAAAAAAACAAACAAACAACGCTAACATTGTGCCATCTCGTGCTGATTTACCATGCTTTACAAAGCACTTATCAGTAGTTTATAAAGCTCAAGGGAATAGGTCCCTGTTTTAAGATGCTTACAATCTAAAATTAGATACAAGAGAGATAACGGAATGTGAACAAGGAGATAGAGATAGAAGTAGTTGGTGATGTGTTTATTTTGAGTATAAAATTGAAGTTTGTGACACACAGGTATGGAGAATAAATAATTGGATCAAAGGCTTTCCAGAAGAGTAATTTCATTGGTGTCATCACATGTTTGTATCCTTGCTTGTAGGGCTTTAAAGATAATAACCAACACCTTGTACTATGCCCAGAAGCTAATCAGCAGCCAGTGAAGAGATTTTAGAACAGGTGTAATATGGTCAAACCTGGACGAGCCTGTGACCAGTCTGGCTGCCACATTTTGAACCAATTGAAGTTTCCTAACTTGGTACAAGGGTAGCCCCATGTAGATTACCAATGCATGTACCAGTGCTTCCAGGTCATTTCAGTCCAGGTAGGGGCGCAGTTGGCATATCAATGATGGTGGCAAGTTTCATATTTGCATGTGCAGAAAAATAAATTCCCCAAACTATGCTTATCCCTGTAACAGTAGAGATGGCTCTTGGAAGACATGCAACAGAAAAGGTTCTCAGACTTATAGTGGAGTAGTTTCAGATGGGAGCAATGGTGGTAACAAATATGTGTATGGCAGCAGACACCTGGAAATGAGTGTCACCGGGTTTATTCATTCCATTTTTTTTTCAATTTACCCATCCCTGATCTTCCCTTTTTATTTTTACCATAACCCTGTGGGATAGTTTAGGCTGAGAGACAGTAGCCAATTTAAGTCTGCCCAGATGAAGAAGGATGTAAAGCAACTCTTCCCAGCCCAGAATTAACAATCTTAAAAATTGGCATGATTGACTGTTAGGTATTGCTGTTTAATTAAACACGATGAAACCTCAATGGAATCTGGGTCAAATAGCAACATTATTTGAAGCATAGCAAGCAAGAGTTGGAACTACAGCATGAAATTTTAGTAGCTTGATTGGAAGTTTTTAGGAAGGGTTTATCGATATGATTAACATTTTATAGACCTCTGAAGATAGGGGTTGCAATGCTGATATGTACCAAAGGAAAGCAAGCGGGTGGAAATCCAATTTATTTTTGCTTGAGTTCTACTCTGAAAGAGGTTGCTTTCTACATGTCATTTCGTTTTCATGGAAACAAAGTTTGAGGAAAAGAAGCACATTGACTACAAATGCAACAATAAAAGCAATAACGTTTGAGTTGTTCTTTTCAAGTATGCTGTGCAAAGTTTTTGCATTATTTGTTTCAGACTTTTTGGTGAGCGATGCAGTTGACTCCTGAAAAAGAAATCATTGTCAATTGATGCAGTTTGATTTTTTTTTTCTATTTGTCTATTCTGAGCATGTAGAGCTTTGAACACACAGCAGTTCTACTGCATATTACTAAACTGCCTTTTAGACTTAACATTTTGTCAGGATAAATATTAGAACTTGCCAAAGAAGGAAAAGGAAGAAGAGGAGGAGGAGGGATGTTAGTTTTTCCAACATAATTTAAAATTGTTTTTTTTTTCCAAACGGTTTTTCAGAAGTAACCTAAAACTGAGGACTGGAAACTTGCTACTGATAAGTGCAGGTGTATATTTTGTTTTGTATGTTGCACAAAGGGCTATTATTTAGCAGTGGTTCCACAACACTTGCCAGTTGCTGGGGTTGGATGGGTAGGAAAAGCACAGAGCTATGTATGCACAGTGGTTATGCCTTTACACATACTATGCAGGATCTTTGAACATTTCCTCTGAAGTAAGGCCCAGAATTTCAGTGGGAATTACTTTCTGGCAAGTTTATTGATAGTTGTAAACTTTCTTATACTGCAGTTAGTGTCTGGGGCTGCATTTAAATAGCAAAATTAATTCAGCTTGACACTACTTTAACTGCTATGGTTCAATGGTATAGAATTCTGGTATTTGTAGTTTTGTAATATATTTATCCTTCTGTCAGAGTGCTCTGGTGCCATAACAAATTATAAATCCCAGCAGCAGCCTTTGGCTTAAAAAAAGGTGGAGAATGGGAAACAAAATAATAAGGTCCTTCTACTGATGCCAGTGAGAGCATTGATTGATGCCATCTGTGATGTGTGTAGAAAGGACAATTCATGTGATTGCACTGAAGAAAAGAGACAAAGTTTTCTGTCCTGTATAGAGAGATCCTGATGCACCATCCTGCACACATTTATAATCTTGAGTTGTATACTAAGGCCACACCTGATGCTAGTTTAAACTTATATTTATTCCTGCTGGCCAGTCAAAAAGATTTAGGAAATGGGTAGAAGGCCAGAGGTAGGGACATTTATTTAATCATTAATATACTAAAGAAATCTTACACAGTTGCACTTACATTAGAAGAGGGCGAAATCTAACCATTACATTTATGTTAAATTGTCATTTAAACCACTTAAATGGAAAGAAGAACTTTCAAGTTCTTTCACTTATGTGGAGTTCCCTCCCTCTGGAGGCCTGACTGGAACCATAATTAGAATAATTTCAGCACCAAATTAAAACCTAGATTTTTATTAAAGTCTTTGGGTCAAACTGATTTTATCCAGGTTGTACATGTATGATTCAAGATTCTTTAAACTGGTCTTAAACCGTCTGCTTTTAAATTGGAAAACTATTTAATGCATGTTTACTATTTTAAACTTTTGTAATAATGTATTCTGTTAGGTTCATGTTATTGTAAGCCACCCTGAGATCTTCAGACAAAGGAAATAGCAGGACTATTGAAATAAATAAATAAATAAATAAATAAATAAACAATTTTTTTCAACCTTGGCAAGAACTGAACAATAATAAAAATTCATTGGCTGTCTTTAGGGCTGCTTTTCATTGTATTAATTAATAACAAAGGCCCGGGACAGATGAGTGGGAAGTGGTGTGCTGACACTGATTCTAGGATTTGAGAGTGTGCACCAACTGCATGCTCCCAAACCCTAGTCCATATGGATGCCTCCATCATGACGGCTTCCCGTTAGGGCCACCATGATGATGCAAGTACGGCACCACATCCATACATTGGCATGGTGCAGAGGGAACCTGTGTGGTTTGGCTGCTGTGGACTCCCTCAGGAGCAAAAATGGGCAGCTCCAGACCACCTTGTTGGGGCAGTCTGTCAAGCCCCTAAATTAATTAATTAGTTCTAGAATTAAGTTAACACTAAAATTCCAACTTATTTTGGTGGTGCAGTGGTTAAATGTTTGTACAAGGTTGTGAGTTCTATACCAGCCAGGCTCCAGGCTCGACTCAGCCTGACATCCTTCAGCAGGTTGCTAAAATGAGTACTCAGGTTGTTGGGAGCAATTAGATCACACATTGTAAACCATTTGGGGAGTGTTAAAGTGCACTGATAAGTGGTATAGAAGTGTACTTGCTATAATTCAGTTGCTGTTTTTTGTTGCAGAATTTCTAATTTAACTGATAATTTATTCATTTTAACAGTGTACTTTTTCTGTCTGAAGGGGATGTCTGACACAGTTGTACTGCTGTAGCTAAGAGCTTCTAGTTTGGTTAAACAGGACAAATGAAAATCTTATTAGGATGAAGGAAGGTTAACCTATGGGCCTGCTGAGTGTGTACTACAATTCCAATCAGCCCTAATTAGCATAGTCAATTGAGAGGTACTATGGGAATTGCAATCCAAAGCATCTGGAGGGTGACAAATGTCCCATGCTAGCTATATAGAAGCTGCATTTTCAAAGAAGTCCAATATAAAGTATTTTAAGAATAAAGTTGCCCTCCCACTATATTGATCACCTCGTAAGAACTATTATGCTATTCGTTTTAAAAAATATGCCAAAGCTAACTTTTCTGAAGATGTGATTGCATATGTTGTTTTCCTGAAACCAAAGTGACAGTAAAATTGTGATCTACTCTAGGGAAAATAAGCATAGCCTTTACTTGATGCAATACACAAACTTGAACTTTAATGGATTTCTCAAGAAAGCTCATCTCACAGCAAGAATTCTTTCATCCTGCAGAAGTGACAGAGAAAATGGGTTCACAGTTTTCCCCTTCCTTTCCCCTCCCCTTCTCCCAGTATTCAGTACTTTTTTAAAAAAGAGTAGAAATGATATGAGAAACTTTTTTCAAAGCCTTGATACTTAAGAACCACAGCCTCTGCAATAATGTCTTATGCATTTTAAAGACATTGTGAAATCAAAGTGCTGTATAAATAGACCCCCTTTTTCCAAGATACAATCATAGGAAGGATATATTATTAAAAAGTTTAATTATCATGTCTCTGTATATATGAATATAGAAAAGATTTGGAAGAGATTTGAGGTGCAAAAATCATTTAATTAAACATTTACAAAACTTTTAAAAAGACAGATGGCATATAATGAGCAGGAAATGCAGTCATACAAGTTTATAATTCATTCATTTATTTATCTGATATATTTATTAAAGTACAGTCCTGGGGGAAAGAAGTGCAAAGGAGGAAATCCTACACTAATAGAGCCTCACTCAGAGGCCTGGTGAGTATTTCTCAAAATGCTGATGGTCGGAGAACCAGTGGAATGGTTTTTGATCCTCTCTGCAATACCCATATGTAGTCTGAGATCCAATTTCATCCGTATTACCACATGGTTTGGTTGCAGAATGGTACCAAGAGACTAAATTTGCCATCAAATTCACAACCAAATGTGCATGCCCAACCAATGGCATATGCATCCAAGCCCAATGCAAATACACGCACAATGTGTGCAGTGCACAGACACATCTATGCACAATGTCCATCCATACAAAATGGCAATGCTTACACAAATTCAACTTTGAATGAAGACAGTCATTTGGTAATGGATAAAAATGTCTAACAGGCCGAGTAGAAAAACCTACACATGAGTAAGATACAACCAGATCCTGGCTATGAAGTTCATTTTTGAACATCTGAATCCCTTCCCCCTCCATTGCAAGCCATAACAAATAATTAAATTATGCCAGTTTCATTGTTAATCAGATGTTCTTTGTGTTGCAGGCATGGTTAGGGAGGACATTAGATTAAATCCCATCAGTAATCCCAGCAAGAATAGACTCACTGAAACATTGGCAGCTTTGTAAATTGATGTTTCGTTGGTGCACTGGGGCTGACAATTGGATTTAGCCTAGTGCATCCAGATCCCTTTCCTTCCCACATGTAGGCACACCCTGAGAAAGAGCTGCCCATCCTGTTTTTGACATGGGGTTCAGTACTTTAGCTAGCTTCTTAAAATTCAAAGTAAAACCCAAAGAAAATTTGCTATTCTACAGGGCCACCATGGTGTAGTGGTTCTGGCCTTGGACTCTGACTCTGGAGACAAGGTTCATATCCCCACTCAAGTATAAAAACCCATGGGATGACCTTGGTCAAATTACACTTTCTCAGCCTCAGAGGATGGCAATGGCAAAGACACTCTGGAGAAATCTACTGAGAAAATCCTATTATATACTTGCATTATGGTTGCCATCAGTAAAAAATGATTGGGAGGGACTCAACAACAAAGTCATAATGAAGAGGCATCAGCTGCTGCTGCCTGCAGCTCAGCAATTTCTACTCTCTTCACCTCAAGGAAACAGGTGGAAGAGGTAAGGAAGGGAATACTGTTCTGGTTTAGTTTTCCATCAACTCTCCTCTGCCCTGCCCCTCTCCTTTTCACGAATTCTAGTGTAATCCCAGTCAGATGGAAGAGGATCCAACAGATGTTATATTGAAATTATCTGGCATTAAAATTTTTCAGAGGCTTTTGTTGACTAATGTGGCTTATTCCTTATATATAGACTGTGGGTTTTTTTAAAAAGAAAAGATTTATTTTAATTTTGTTTTACTAACTCCACCCATTCATCCCTTGTTCTATTTCTGTCAGAGTAGACTGAGGCAAAGTGGGATTTGAGGAATTCAGTTTTTTCTCTGTCACCTGCTAACATCTCTATGATGAGGCACCAATGCTCTCTGACAGAGAAGGCTAAATATCTGATAAAACTACAGAATTCCATAGCACTGTGCCATAGTAGTTAAAGTGCTATCAAACTGCTTTATTTCTGCATTGCAGACTAGGCCTCTGTGGGCCCAAACAAACAGGCCAAAATAAAGCTGCTTCAGGTCACTTTAGAAGTATGCTGTTTAAATAACACACACATCTTAAGACTCCAAAAGCTGTGCCAAAGCTGCACTGCAGTCCTTAGGACTGAAGCATGGCTTTGGCATGGCTTCGGTCCTCTTAGGATTCTTTTTAGCATTGCTAACAAACCCAAACTCAGGCCTAGCTTTACCCTCCCAATACTCTTCTAACAAGCTGTGTCACTCCCCTTGAACCTCATTGTGGGAGAAAGAATATAAATCCTTGAGATAAAATAACATAAAATAAAATTTCTTCTTATCCTTGCTGTCTGGCCATTACATTTATTTCCCATCATGTTCTTATGCATAGGAAACCAACTCCTTTTGGGACCATCCTTGATTCCTCACATGTTTGACATTTGGGCACACAAGCCTAGTGAGAAAGCATCACAGTGGAGCCTTCTTTAAAATTTATAGCTCTTCACTGGAGTACTCAATATCTAAAAATATTTCAAAGAATACTTTTCCAGGAAAAAAAAATAAGTTTAATATGTTACATATAAAGGGGGCCCGTCCCACCCACCCCCTAATGAAATTAGCTACTAAGGGCATCCTTCAGACCACAGTTTGATGATTCATAAAACAGGCCAGCTCATTCTTGACATTCTTACAAACAAGCTTGTAAAATGTGGGCTAGACAAGGCAACTGTTACATGGAATTGTAATTGGTTGACTGGCCGAACCCAAAGGGTGCTCAACAATGGCTCCTTTTCATCCTGGAGAGAAGTGACCAGTGGGATCCCACAGGGCTCTGTCCTGGGGCCAGTGTTATTCAACATGTTTATCAATGACTTGGATGACAGAATTGGGGGCATACTTATCAAATTTGCAGATGACACCAAATTAGGAGGAGTAGCTAATACCCCAGAGGACAGGATCAAAATTCAAAATGACCTGAATAGACAGACTAGAAAGCTGGGCCAAAGCTAAGAAAGTGAAATTCAACATGGAGAAATGTAAGGTGCTGCACTTAGGGCGGAAAAATGAAATACACAGATATAGGATGGGCGACACCTGGCTGAATGTAACTACGTGTGAAAGGGATCTAGGAGTCCAAATAGACCACAAGTTGAACATGAGTCAACAGTGTGATGTGGCAGCTAAAAAGGTCAATGCGATTTTAGGCTGCATCAATAAAAGTATAGTGTCTAGATCAAGAGAAGTAATAGTGCCACTCTATTCTGCTTTGGTCAGGCCCCACCTGGAATATTGTGTCCAGTTCTGGGCACCACAATTTAAAAAGGAAATTGAGAAACTAGAGCGTGTCCAAAGGACAGTGACTAAAATGGTGAAGGATCTGGAAACCATGCCCTATGAGGAACGACTTAGGGAACTGGGAACGTTTAGCCTGGAGACAAGAAGGTTAAGAGGTGATATGATAGCCCTGTTTAAATACTTGAAGGGATGTCAAACTTGGTGGGATTAGATGACATTTTTAGGGATTATTGTCTTTTTTGAGGATGTCAGTCCCAACACATTTTAGAAACAACATTTACAGAATTTTTAATATATATATATATATATATATATATATATATATATATATATGCACTAGATTTTCTTCAATTATTACATACAGCACAAAGCTGCCTTTAGACCCCTATACTGACCATCCTGAATCATCAGCCTGTGGGCAGAGTCAGAGTGCAGTGTCCTGATGATGTATGCCCTGACTCTGCCCCCAGGGCACCATGATGCTGTGCACCGCTCCAGATGGCATGCGGCATCATAGCACGCCTCTGGCACTGCATCCAGATGACGCAGCACAAAAGGGGCACCATATAGCCATGCTGCTGTGGATATGGCATCTGTTGGAGGGTGCAAAAAGAAGCCATTTTTAGCAGCTCCTTTTTGACCCTCCAAAGGCCAGATTAGGGCACAGTGTGAGGTTGTCGTGGCCTAGGTGCAGCCAGGAAAGGGCTGGCCTCCTGCTACTTCTTTGGGGCAGTCTGTAGAGCCCCTTAGTTAAGAAATTGGGGAAGTTAAGAAATACAAGTACAGAGTTTTAGGTAGAAGATATTAATTAAAGAGTATTTGTGTAAAGGAGAGGTGTGATATGCTTGCTCTTACCATCCCTAATGGACTTTGCAGAAATGAATATGAAAATACTATATGCTATAGATGTGACTATAGGTAAGAAACAGTGTGGGGACTAGGAAGAGGAATGAAAACTAGTTTAAAATTTCTCGTATTCTTTTCTGTTCACCTAGCACCAAAGTCTTTGAAGGTAGAGAGTGAATGGTCGATATGAAGCTATAGTCCCAATAACAAAAATACTTGAACATCCATACTTTTGGGGGCATCCCACCACCAACTAGTTTCTAGAAACTCCACTAAAATAATATTCCTCCTCTTGTGGGGAGAAATCTAGCAACAAACACTAAAACATGAATCTATGGTTTGTGATTATACTATTTCTAAATTCTTTTGTGTAAGCATTGGGACTGGAGCCATGGTAAAAATCATTCCACATATTTAGAAATTAGGGATAGCACTAATAAACCACACCCCTTCCCTCATACTGGTTTCTATCTTATATGGAGTGTTTAGACTGAAATTTTGTCTATTTTGGAGGAGTCAGAATTTGATTTGGACATCTCCCAAATCTGTCTGATTCAAACTGAATCCATTTGTAGTTTTTTGTGGGTTTTTTGGACTATGTGGCCATGTTCTAGAAGTGTTTCTTCATGACGTTTCACCAGCATCTGTGGCTGGCATCTTCAGAGCTGGCGAAAGGTCAGGAAGAAACTCTTCTAGAACATGGCCACATAGCCCAAAAAACCCACAAAAAGCTATGGATGCAGGCCATGAAAGCCTTCAACTTCACATTGAATCCATTTGAATATAAAACATACCCCTTGTTGCTATTAAATCATACTGGAGCTCTGTGAAAGTGATGTCTTCTGGAACTGAGGGGCTGTGCACACTGGCATCTTTGACTGGGTTGGGGGCAGAGTTGGAGCATAGTGTCTACATGACGCATGCCTCAACTCTGCCCCCAGGCTGGTGTGACACCGTGCACCGCACTAGATGGTGCACAGCATCATGGCACTCCTCTGGTGCTGCGTCTGCATGACGCAGCACCAAAGGAGTGCCATAAAGCCATAGCGCCATGGTTATTATACCTTTTGCAGGGCGCAAAAATAATCTGCTCTTTGTGGCTCCTTTTTGCACCCTGCAAAGGCCAGATCGGGGCCATGATGGGTGGTTGCCATGACCCTGTTCTGGCTGTAAAAGGGGCGGCTGCAGGCCACCCCTTTGGGGCAGTCTACAGGGCACCTGAGTCAGCTACTCTTTACCTGTCCCATCTTTAATCCATATCAATTTGTGTTGGGATTTTTAAAAACTTTGTCTCAAAATCACTGAAATTTAATGCAAATCCTATTTATTCCTTAACATTAGATACACTTTATATATTAGATATAATAAACATGTACTACTCAATGCTAAATGCTAAAAACACAAAGAAATAGGTCCAAGATCAAATTAAACTTGAACTCTCCCCAGAAGCCAAGATGATAAAACCAAGCCTGTCATATTTTGGCCATATCATGGGAAGAGATGACTCACCGGAAAAGACAAGAATGCTTACCAAAGTAGAAGGCAGTAGGAAAGAGCAAGAGCACATTCCAGATGAATAGAATGAATCAAAGAAGCAATGGCCCTTACTGTGCAAGACCTGAACAGGGGGGGGTTGATGACAGGGTGACCAGGAGGTCTCTTATTCATATGTTTGAAATAACTCAAAGTTAACTGGATGACAGTTAAAAACAAACACAATGTAATAAAATCTGTACATACACAGAAAGTTATAAAAGGTATAAAAGCTATGGGTATAATAAATTCATGCTTTGTGTGCAGGTATGTCCATTTGCATTAATTGTGCAAGGAAATATCCAGTGGCTTCTTGCACAACACCTCCTTCAGCCTTACAAGCAACCTGGTGTGAACTCTTGCAGTCGTTTGTGATGGGCACCTGGGTAGCATCCAGCTGCAACTACGAGAAAAGAGAAACGGAGGTCCAGGAAATGGATAGCCGATGTGTGCTTTTGGTTGCTGAAATGCCCAGCTACCCTCCCCTCCCTCACCACTAAATGGCCAAAGGAGTTCACATCTGCCATTTCAAATATGTTTGTCTACCTGAATATCAATATTTTTTTTATTTTATTTTATGTATATCCGATGTTTTCTTCCATATGAGATCCAAAGCAGCTGGGTAGAACTGCATAGGCAGAGGGTTATGTCCTATGCCATGTGATGTAGGTTCTTGGCCAATATATTCACTTACTTATATTTATATACCACTTGATATACCACTCAATATGAGTATCACTATTGTATTTAAAGTTAGTGGGGCTGTCAGATTTTTTAAAAGATATGCTCATTGCCACAGGAAGGTACTTTAAACAGGGGTCTACAATGCAAGAATAAGCAACAAAGGTGGTTCTTTATGTGCTTTTATTCTTTCTCTTTCTTTCTTAATCTAAATAATAGTGAGCCCCAGAACTGAGTGCCATCTGAATCAAATACTAAAGATATTAAAGATAAAAGCTTTACCAATTAGGTTTTTTTCTGTGTAGCATTACCTAATGTTATGTGCATGTAAAGCTAATTGTGAGACTCTTTGTGTAATAGATGCTTGGAAGCTGATCGGGAAGAATTTGTCTTTGCACAAAGATGTGCTGATATTATCACCTGCTTTTTGTTCGTGAATGCATTAACACTGATGACTGCTTCATGAAAATGCAATACTCCTAACAGCGAGAGTTTTGGGTATAGCAAAATGTTCTGTCCCATGAATTTCCTGGTAGGATGAACCAATGTCCTCAGAAATTCCTACAAAATCATCCATTGTGAAAATGTTCTATGTGAGATGGTATTGGGATTGGTGGACTCAGTGCCACATGATTGAACTGTTCTTCTTGCTCTCCAGATGCATCAATATTTTCCCAGGATCTCAAGTTGAGAGTCAGAACTGAAGTGCATATGATAGCTCAAGAGCAATACTCCAGCTTGTGATGAAGACACCAGACCCCTTCATCTACTACAGATGAAGGGCCTAATGCTAAGCCAGAAACAAACAGTTGAGAAGATAAAGCTAATCCAAGATGTGGAATTGAGGTTCATGATACAGGAATTTTTAAACTATCAAAACTAGGTTTCATTGGAAATTTGCACATTTCTAAGACTTGCAGTGCATTTCAGAGGAACAGGGTATCTGTAGAACTGTGCACAGATTTTTAAAATATAAATGGCTAAAATACAAAGAATGAAAAACAATAACAACAGGGGAACTAGTTTTGCTCAATGGAAAACATTTATGCCAAAATGCTTTCATTAGGAAATATGTTTGACAAATGGATATGAATTTCCAGGGAAGGATCAAAAACTGCTTCTCAGACTGATGTGAACAAAGGATTCCAACAATGCATAAGAGGTCCAGAGAAATACAATGAAATCACAACTAAGAGACGTCTAACTAATGAAGAAGCAGCATCTATTTTGCTCAGGTCCTTGCTGGAGAGTTCTTTTATTAATTCAAATACCCTGACCTTGCATTCACTGGGCAGTTCCTCACTATACAGAATTGATGTGTATTAGGATGTATAAAGGTTATCCCCACCCACCCCCCACCCCAGAATCGGCCTTTCTTTTAAATCTAACAAACTAGCTCTATGATAGATTTCTACTCAAAGATTTAGAATATGAACTGTCAAATCTTAGGCAGGTGTTTTGGTCAGAAGAGGATTTTAAAACTAGGCAATGTTGTCTATAATTTAGTTCCTTCTCTACTAAATGTTATATCCAAAAAGCGAATTTTGTTAGAATGAGAGTAAATATCCAAATGAATGTTGTTATTTTTGGAATTTATCCACTGGGGGAAAAATATTGCTCTTGGCTCCCTGTTTAAATAAAAAAACACAGAATCTTTGTAATGACACAACCCATTAGGTGTTATTATAAGGACTAGGCAGGAAAATTATGTCTTTCTGAAAGTATTTTCATATATAAATTGGCTATTTATGGTCATGAGGCAGTGAACACAAGAAAGGTGTAGGTAGATGTCTGCCAATTCTCCTTTTGATCATTTGTGCTATTACAAGTAAAGCCTGATCCTGTTGTATGTTTGTATATAACAATCCGACATCATGACCTTTCACAACCAGATTATTTAATTAAGCAATAAAAATCATAAAGCCCTATATGTAAGATGGAATTACAGCTCACACCTTTTCATTCCCTCAACAGTCACAACTGAGCACATGTCAGCAGTAGAGGACAGGGCATAAACTATCATTTTATGTAGGTGCTTCCCTTCTTGCATAATATATATAAAAACATCAACTACATAATTTATTCTATATAACATGGGGCCCTCTCAGTCATCTCTTTTCCAAGCTAAACATATGCAATTATTTAAACCATTCATCATAGGGCTTGGTTTCCAGAACTTTTACCATTTTGGTTGCCCTCTACTGAATATGTTCCAGCTTTTCAATATCCTTCTTTAACTGCAGTGTCCAGAACTTGACACAGTTTTCCAGGTGAGCTTTGACCAAAGCAGAATAGGGTTGCACTATAATTTCCCTTGATCTGGACATTTTTGCCCTATAAATGCAACGTAGAATTTCATTGGCCTTTTTTGGCTACCACATCACACTGTGGACTTACCAAATAATTTATTCCATGTAATATGGCCCACATCTATCACTTTTCTGCATGTCATATCAGACAGTAGTCCCCTGTTTCATGCAGTAATTTGTGGAAAGATTTACTTATTAATTGTGAAATACAATAATCAACCTGAAATCCTTTATTGGACCAACTAAAAACCATAGAATACATCATGCAAGCTTTCAAATTTCCACTGGCTTCTTATAATCATAGAATCATAGAATCGTAGAGTTGGAAGAGACCACAAGGGCCATCCGGTCCAACCCCCTGCCATTCAGGAAATCTCAATCAAAGCATCCCCGACAGTTGGCCGTCCAGCCTCTGTTTGAAGACCTCTAAGGAAGGAGACTCCACTACACTTCGAGGGAGTTTGTTCCACTGTCGAACAGCCCTTACTGTCAGGAAGTTCCTCCTAATGTTGAGGTGGAATCTCTTTTCCTGCAGCTTGCGTCCACTGCTCCAAGTCCTAGTCTCTGGAGCAGCAGAAAACAAGCTTGCTCCCTCCTCAATATGACATCCCTTCAAATATTTAAACAGGGCTATCATATCACCTCTTAACCTTCTCTTCTCCAGGCTCAACATCCCCAGCTCCTTAAGTCGTTCCTCATAGGGCATGGTTTCCAGACCTTTCACCATTTTAGTCACTCTTCTTTGGACACGCTCCAGTTTCTCAATGTCCTTTTTGAATTGTGGCGCCCAGAACTGGACACAATATTCCAGGTGGGGCCTGACCAGAGCAGAATACAGTGGCACTATTACTTCCCTGGATCTAGACACTATACTTCTATTGATGCAGACTAAAATCATATTGGCCTTTTTAGCTGCCACATCACACTGTTGACTCATGTTCAACTTGTGGTCTATTTGGACTCCTAGATCCCTTTCACACGTAGTTTCATTCAGCCAGGTGTCCTCCATCCTATATCTGTGCTTTTCATTTTTCCGCCCTAAGTGCAGTACCTTACATTTCTCCCTGTTGAAGTTCATTT
This sequence comes from Sceloporus undulatus, assembly GCF_019175285.1. Classification (NCBI taxonomy): domain Eukaryota; kingdom Metazoa; phylum Chordata; class Lepidosauria; order Squamata; family Phrynosomatidae; genus Sceloporus; species Sceloporus undulatus. The sequence continues at coordinate 22,458,239 of NC_056525.1, read as the reverse complement.
TGTTAGCTGTAGCCCAGCTTTCTAGTCTATTCAGGTCATTTTGAATCCTGTCCTCTGGAGTATTAGCTACTCCTCCTAATTTGGTGTCATCTGCAAATTTGATAAGTATGCTTCCAATTCTGTCATCCAAGTCATTGATAAAGATGTTGAATAGCACTGGGCCCAGGACAGAGCCCTGTGGGACCCCACTGGTCACTTCTCTCCAGGATGAAAAGGAGCCATTGTTGAGCACCCTTTGCGTTTGATCGGTCAACCAGTTACAAATCCATGTAACAGTTGCCTTGTCTAGCCCACATTTTACAAGCTTGTTTGCAAGAATATCATGGGAAACTTTGTCAAAGGCCTTACTGAAATCAAGACATACTATATCCACAGCATACCTTTCATCTACCAAGCTGGTAATTTTATCAAAAAAAGAGATCAGATTTGTCTGGCATGACTTCTTTCTCTGAAACCTGTGTTGACTTTTTGTGATTATGGCATTGCCTTCTAGATGTCCACAGAATCTCTGTTTAATGATCTGCTCTAGAATCTTTTCTGGTATTGATGTCAGACTAACTGGACGATAATTGTTTGGATCCTCTTTTTTCCCCTTTTTGAAGATGGGAACAACGTTTGCCCTCCTCCAGTCTGCTGTGATCTCTCCTGTTTTCCAGGAGTTCTTAAAGATTACTGCCAGTGGCTCTGATATTACATTTGCCAGCTCTTTTAGTACCCTTGGATGTAGTTCATCTGGTCCTGGAGGCTTAAATTCATTTAGATTAACAAGGTATTCCTCTACTATCTCTTTACTTATTCTGTACTGAAATTCCCCTATTCTGTCCTCTGCTCCTTTATCCTCAGGTTGAGCTCCCTTTGCCTTTTGTGAGAAGACTGAGGCAAAGAAGGTGTTGAGTAATTCTGCCTTTTCTCTGTCTTCTGTTAGCATTTTGCCATCTTCTCCACGCAGTGGCCCTACCGTTTCCTTCTTCTTCCTTTTACTGCGGACATATCTAAAAAAGCCCTTTTTGTTGTTCTTAACCTCTCTAGCAAGCCTGCGTTCATTCTGCACTTTAGCTTTTCTGACTTTATCTCTACACAGGCTCGCTATTTGTTTGAATTCCTCTTTGGTGATTTCCCCATTTTTCCATTTCTTATAAATGTCCCATTTAAAACTTAGCTCATCAAACAAAGTTGTTAAAATCGTAAAGGAGGAGAAGAAAAAGTTTGGCTATGTTAAAGTCACAGGCTTAAATTTTGTCTTACTGTTTTTGTTGTTGTTTAGGTGGTGTATAAATGCCGGTAATGGCTGCTCCTCACTTTGGCCTTGTGGAAACTGGAAAATAAAAAGCCATTAAGTGTAGGCAATAAGATTTCAACTCCATTAACAACAGAAAAAGTAAATTCCCTTGGAATTTGTTATATTTTGTTGTATTGTTAACACAGCTACTCCGAATATGTAATTAATTTTAATTACAGTGAGTATGTTGTGTTCTCTGTGTTTCTTCCTGTACAAATCATATGCATCTTGTGTTTTTTTACTTTTAATTTGTTTTTTAAAGAAAAAACTCCTCTTGCATGATTTAGGAAGGTCAAATTCTCATAAATTAAAAAGTAATGGAAAAGTTACTGTTACACCACAAAAAATAGTGAAGTTGTTCTTCATTAATTTGCAATCACAATGTAATTCATTACATCGTTACTGATGTAATTACATTCATTACATCATTAAATCATTGCTAGCATCATTACTGAAAAAGGAAGTAATTATAGACTACAGGTTTGTGGCAGCTACTTGCTTTCAAGCTCTCAGAACACTGAATCATAGAATCATAGAATCGTAGAGTTGGAAGAGACCACTAGGGCCATCCAGTCCAACCCTCTGCCATGCAGGAAATCCAAATCAAAGCATCCCTGACAGATGGCCATCCAGCCTCTGTTTAAAGACCTCCAAGGAAAGAGACTCTATCACCCTCCGAGGGAGTGCATTCCACTGTCGAACAGCCCTTACTGTCAGGAAGTTCCTCCTAATGTTCAGGTGGAATCTCTTTTCCTGCAGCTTGCATCCATTGTTCCGGGTCCTGTTCTCTGGAGCAGCAGAAAACAAGCTTGCTCCCTCTTCAATATGACATCCTTTCAAATATTTAAACAGGGCTATCATATCACCTCTTAACCTTCTTTTCTCCAGGCTAAACATCCCCAGCTCCCTAAGTCGTTCCTCATAGGGCATGGTTTCCAGACCCTTCACCAATTTTGTCGCTCTCGTTTGGACACGCTCCAGTTTCTCAATGTTCTCAATGAAGCACTACACAGTATTTTTTTTTCCTTTTAAAACTTGGGAGTTTTTTTTTAATGCATTCTATGAATTGAAAGCTCAGTGATTGTGTGGTACTTGAGAAACTTAAAATCCAGCATTTGGGATCTTCCTCACTAATATTACAGAGCCAGGATTAGTGTCTTGGAAGGAAGGAAGGAAGGAAGGAAGGAAGGAAGGAAGGAAGGAAGGAAGGAAGGAAAGTAAGAAAGAACTAGCCAGCTTAAGCTTTCCTGCAATTGGTATAGCTATCCAAGGGAAGCTTTTCTCTCAGTGAACCTGCAAATTCAACAAGAACATTGAAATTCATGAAGATTTAGCATAGCTCTAATTCAAATGCCCTGCAAGTTTTAAAGCTCTTCCAATTCACTGAATACAGGTTTCTCAATGTTAGACAATAGATATGTAAACCCATAATCAGCTCTGTTCATAATAGTCAATATTCATTTCAAATTATAGAATTAACAAGTGCAGAAAATTGGAAATTATTCATTTTGCACTCTGAGGTGGCCAACACAACTTGATTTCTATCTTCTTCACTCTGACAAAAGGATAACTTACCTTCCTATCCACCCCAAGTATATTCTGTGTAACTGGACAAACAGCAAATATTCGGAAGTATTTTCTGTATTTCATTCCTAAAATGATTGAGTTTTATTTGGGAAAAATGTGGTTCTAATAAAAAACTAAAGCACTGAGAGAATAGGGCTGCCAAGTAAGGCTTATTCCCAGTCCTGAGGTTAGGATCAAACCCCAGTGATATTATTAAGAATCAACCACAATTACACAGATTACAACATTCAGACACACCAAACACACCAAGTCTAACAAATTCAAGGGAAGTAGTAGTAGTGCCACTGTACTTTGCTTTGTTTAGAACTCAGCTGGAATATTGTGTCCAGTTCTGGACACCACCGTTCAACGGTGGTGCCCAGAACTGGCCTCTGAGGGGGAGGCCCCCTCCATCCTGGCCTCTGAGGGGGAGAGAAAGGTAGGCCATTGCCGTCGGGCCTCCCTAAAGGAACTGAGCCCTTCCCACAAGCCAGCCATGATTATGCCAGGACCATGACGACAACATCACTGGTTTCCAAAGTGGGGTGCCGCCACAGTCCTGAACTGGCCACCACCAGGAGTCAGGTTATTCTGGCTCCTTTTTGATCCAGTCCAGAGGACCAGATCGTGGCATCAGAGCAGCTTCCAGGGTATACATTGTTTGAACATCACGCCCCCACAGTAGCCAGAAGCTGCTTTATTTGGCCCCTGTTTTTCAGGCCAATATTGAGCAAAAAGAAATCATTAAACAATTTTAAGATAGATTTGGAATTATTTATTACATACTTGCAGTCTCATCAGGGATCTTAATCAGGTTTTGGATTTGTTAAATAGAATTTGTATGTTGTACAGTGATAAATATAGTATTACATATAAGGAAGCATAGCAATAGTGGTATATATCCATCAGTGAAGGGGGGTGGCACAGTTTAATTTAGTTTTGTTTAATAGTTCAGTTCAGTTCATTATTGTTATTTATATACACTTGTTTTAGATATAAGTATAAAATTTGAGGTTATGTTTAGACTTAATAAAAATGATATTGGAGTTTTTGTTTTGACAACTGGAGACCAACATGAACAAAGCCTCCTAAAATATGGTGGGCTAATCCCCCTCACATTTTTGTTCTTCTTGTTGTTATATTTAATTCTCTGCTGAAGTCAAGATAGGCAGTTGATGGCTTGCATGGCTTTGGAGTAGATACAGTGGACCTTTATTGTACACTGGGGTTTGGTTCCAAGATCCCCTGTGGATAAGAAATTCCATGGATGCTCAAGTTTCATTAAATATAACGACATAACAAAATGGTGTCCCTTATAAAAATTGGAAAATCAAGGTTTGATATTTCAAATTTATAATTTTTTGAACATTTTCATACCGTGGATGCTTGAGTCTGTGTATAAAAAAATCTGTGTATAAGAAGGGCTGACTGTACAGTTGAGCCTCGCCTTACATGCGGGATCTGTTCTGGACCCCTCCCGCGTAAGGTGAATTTCACCTATGCTTGAGCCCCATTCAAATGAATGGGGCTTGTGCACGTGGCGGTGCAGTGGCGTGTGTGCACCCCATTCATTCAAATGGGACGTGCCGCCCCTTGTGCCCCATGTGCTCCCTGCTGCTTGAGCGCCTATGCTCAAGTCCACATATAGCGCGCCCACATATAACGCAGGTGCACTGTACTTAGCTGTTTCCTGGCTGAGCACATCTCTTACTATTGCTGTCCTGTCTTATATGCAAATGATATGCTTCTTGAGTTAAATGTAAATGGAAATTTATTGGAAAATATAATTTCAAATGCATCACTTGTGAAGTCATGGTTACTGAATACCTAGAGGGCTCGAGTGTAAACACCTGATGAAATGTCGCTGTGTTTGAATGAGGCTCAAGGATCCAAGGAAGCAAATACCTTAACACCTTAGTGGCACTTGACAATGGCTGTTTAACAACCCAGTTAGTCAGGAGTGGATTGTAGCAACCAAATTAATGAAGCACTAAAAGTCTTTAATGAATAATGCAAGGTTCTTCCTGTTCTCTTGAGCTCTTATGTTTATTCATTTAAAAACAATTTGTGTAATTATCCCACTCCTATAAACAGCTTTTGTCCTCCATATAGGCATTTTAGCATGGCACTAAGATAAAATTTTAATTCTGGAAATCCCTTCTATTTAGCATCATAAACAAAAATCTCTAAGGCATGGGCATCCTTTGATTATACTACTGGATGTATTTCTTTTGAAATTTAGTCAACATTAGGACATTTGCAGAAACAAAATCTCCACTGGTCTTCATTTCCACTATCTCTGTGGTCTTGGACCTACTGAAGTGTATCCTGTGAGTGCTCTGTGTGTGTGTGTGTGTGTGTGTGTGTGTGTGTATGTTTAAATAGAAGCTGGATGGCCATCTGTCAGAGGTGCTTTGGTTGTGTGTTCATGCATGGCAGGGGGTTGGACTGGATGCCCTTTGTGGTCTCTTCCTACTCTATGATTCTATGAGAGTGAGGGTGCCTGGATGGTTGTGGGGTGAGACTCCCTGTCATAGGGAAAAACTAGAGTATAAATAAAGTGATTGATTGATTGATTGACATTTACATGCTTGCGCACACACAATGCTCAGTGAACAGAGGCCAAGGGAGAGAGAGAAAAGGCTCTTATAAAAATGTGAGAGCGCTTACAATATATATATATATATATATATATATATATATATATATATATATTATTTATATTTCCCCACCTCTCCCTTCGGATCGAGGTGGGGTTACAACCTGGAATATTGTTCCGGGGAGACTGTGACATCTTGAGTAACATGTGGGCTTGCTCCTGAAATAAATCAATTCAGAAGAGTCCAAAATATGTAACTCAGAGCCCATAACAGAGATGTCAAAGGGCAAGGATTTCCATTTCCCATGGTACCTGGAGACTTTCAGGACATTTTTCATATTTACCCCAGCAATGCCATAACATTTCTTTGTGATTTCTTCTTAGTTTTCCACTAAGATAAATAATTAGAGGAAGTAATTGGGAAGAATAGAATGGATGTCTGGGAATTCCACTTCTATAGTAAAAAGTTTTTCCTAATGTTTAGATGGAATCTTTTTTTCTTGTAATCTGAATCCATTGATATGTGTTCTAATTTATGGAGTAGCAAAAATATCTCTCAATTTTCTCTTCTTTAAGCTAAACTTACCCAGGTACCTGAGTTATGTCTCATAGGCTCTGTTTTCCTGTGGTCTTATCATCTTCTAAATGAATTCCAGCTGGACATGATATTTCAGGTGAAATCTGACCAATGGAGAATAGAGTAGTACTATTACTTTCCTCAATCTGGATTTATTATTGCTGTGTATTTTCCAGTAATTTCTGACCCTAAGGCAAACCCATTGCAGGGTTGTTGGTTTTGTTTTTTGGCATGATTTGTTTAGAAGGGGGTTACTTTTGCTTTCCTCAGAGAATGAGAGAGTATGACTTGCCCAATGTCACCCAGTGGGTTTTCATGACCAAGCAGGGATTCAGACTCTGTTCTCCAGAATTGTAGTCCAACACTCAAACCATTACACTACACTGGCTCTCATGAGCTGGATACTATACTCCTGTTGATGCAGCCTAGAATAACATTGGTTTATTTCATTGCCACATCACACTGTTGGCTAATAATAATAATAATAATAATAATAATAATAAATTTTTATCCCACACATTGGGGTGGCTTACAGCATTAAAATATACAATCCATATCCACCAATCCCACCCCCCTTAAAATACAATTAAACAATTTACAATATAAAACATAACTTAAAGTAATACACAACAAAATAATAGTGATTACAACAAGAAAATCAGGGTCCAACAAGTAGGTATTCATGTTTTGGTGGCTGGGTATCTATTTGAGAAAGGCCTGCCAGAAGAGATCCATCTTAACAGCTTTTTTTAAAGGTGTTTCAGGTGGTTATATCACGAATCTCATCCAGCAGGCCATTCCATAATCTAGGAGCGGTTGCCACAAAGGTCCTCTGGGAGGTAGCAGACAATCTAGTTTTTATAGGTTGCAGCAAATTCCTCCCAAAGGACCTGAGTGTGCAGGGTGGATTGTACGGAAGGAGGCGGTCCTGAAGATAGGTTGGACCGTAGCCATTCAGGGCTTTACAGGTGATAACCAACACCTTGTACTGGGCCCAGAAACTAATAGGCAGCCAATGAAGTGATCTTAGGATCGGTGTTATATGGTCTCGCCTAGTAGTTCCATGTTTAAATTGTAGCCTTCTAAGACTCCTAGATACTTTTCAGATGAATTATTATCAGTCCAGGTGTGACACATCCTATATTTTTTTCATCTTTTCCCTGTTTTACCTTATCATTATCACTGCTGAAATTCATTTTCTTAATTTTGCCCCAGGTCTTCAATCTGATAAAGTAATTTTGACTCCTGAGCCTGTCCTCTCAGGTATTAGCTACCCTTTTAATTTGATGCCATTTACAAAGTTGATAAGCATATATAAAATTTCATCATCCATGACAGCTTTAAAGATGTTGAACAATACCAGGCCCAGGACAGAGTGCTGTGACACTCCACTAGTCACTCCTCTCCAAGAGGAAGAGGAATCATTGGTGGCTTTGTTCCATTAACTCGTTATAAATTCCCCAGCAATAGCTGAATTTTAAAGACTAATCGGCAAGCCAAGATATACTACATCCACAATATTCCCCTTACTGCCAAGCTTGTAACTCTATCAAAACTCTAGTACATTTCTGGTTTTTGATCTCCATAAGTGTTCCATTCTGTTTCTGCATTAATCTGTGATTTGTGAAAGAAAACCTACACAATATGAGCATATACATGCATTTCTTTCTCAAAATATACACTGTAAAATATGTTTTCTCTCAAATGATAAATGTCCAAAATGCAAACAGCCAAATATTTACCCGAGATGAGAATTGTTCTGAAACATCCAGGAAGTAAGAAAGCCACGAAATAACTTCATTTTTATCAACACATGGTCAGTTTGTGTCAGAATTTGCAGATAGTTGAATTGCTCAAGCATTTCTGTTTGAACCAACCTTTGGAAGTTATTCCTCCCCCCCCAAAATTTCTATTGTCATTTGAAGCATGCTTACTGGGGAGGAAGTTGTATTGAAGTCAGTAGGATTCTATGATCCAACAACACAGCTTCAGTCCATTTCTGTACTGGGTAAACCAACCAGAACTAGCCAGCTGAAAGACTAGAAAAGAAATCCATGGAGGGACAATTTCCTTGCTCTATTCATCCAATTTACTTTGACAAACCATGTATGTATGTATGTATATGGAAATAAAAATGTCTATGTAGGTTTTACAAACATTTTCCATTGAACTCATTCACTGAAATAGCCAGTTTCCTGGAATTTTGTAGCACCATTTTAGAATGCTGCAATAAATAACACTGAAAATGGGTTTAGAATTAAAATAGCTCAGATAAATATCTTTTCTGACACATTCAAGGCTAATTTTACAACCTCCACCCACTCCTTCCTCCTTCCAAAGCAGCTATTTTCAGTATATTACAATAATCCCAGGTAGCCTTCCTAGCATTATTATTATAAGCTTTCTCATGTGCAATAAGGCTCATTAATAGCAAGCTCCTTGCTATCATTACCAGTAAGACTTAAAGCAAATGTATATGTCCTCTTCTAATTCTGGTACTGCATTTTCTTAATTTGAACATAGCATTTCACAAGTTAGGTATAAAGTTAAAAACTCCTCATGGTTTCATATAGGTCCTTTTTCACTGCAAGGTCCTTATACCTTCCTAATGCCTGCAATTAAATAAATACGTATTTCTTCAAAGAGGATGGTTATTATAGCCATACCTACCTAGACATTTCCTTACAGGAATACAAGAAAAAACATTTTGAGATGTGCATGTGTATGTGTGTTAAGCTGAAACCCTGTCACTAGGCAAATATGTCTTGGAGTCCTTGTTAGCATCATGATCAAATATTAAGAGGTGCCCAGTGGCATGAAAGAGTTAACTTGTGTTAGTGGTACTTTCTGCATTCACCTTGCAATTTGAGCCAGGAGAAAGACAGGAAGGCTGGAAACTAGTGGGGGGAATTAACTTTTCTCTGTTGCTAACCTCCATGCACTGTTCTTATAGCTATTGGGGAAAGACAAGTCATCCCTGCACATTTTTTATCTTGTGTGTTTGCTTCTGCAGTATATAAACTTTGGGAATCCACCTCCCATTTCCCTCAGCCAGGGAAGGAATGCACACCAAGTCAGGTACCTTATATATCTAGCAATAGGGATTTGATTTGATTCTTGTCTGAAAGGATAAGTCTGGTTAGAATTTATTTGGAGGTCCATTGGCTGTGAGGGATTTTGGACCCTTTCAGTGAACAAGCTGGAGTGATTCCATGCTGCGTACCATCTGCCAGATCATTTACCATAAATAAAGTGTATGCTGTAGCAGTAACATGTGTCAGTGTCCAGCACTGAAAAAATCTCTTTGAAAGGCCTGGAACTACATCTAGTTCCTGATCAAGACAGGGTGGTTTATTATTGGGTCTGGACTACACATTGTGAGGCTATACCTTCCAGCTTTTGGTCTTCGGTGCCAGTAGCTCATTCACAGGATCACCATGAGTCAAGGTCAACTTGAGGGCAGTTAACAACAATAACAGCTTGAGCTGAAAGAATGGAATATTATCTTAAAAGTTTCTTCAGAGCTCCACTATCTTTTCATATATTGGGGGTGACAGGTGACTAAAAGAAATGTACATTTATAAGTTTATAACCCCTTGTTATGAACTGAATTTAAAGCAGTGGTGTTTTCTTGAGCTCTGAGACACTGAAGACTATTTGATGGACAGAGCAGTTGGTGTGTAGGGACTTGAGTCAATGTTATATGTCAGGAAGATGAATATTAAAAGAAGACAAATAGGGGGAAGAAACTAATTTCACCTTTCCTATCAAAATTGTTTTGATGTCCCTCAAAATTCATGTGTTGTTTTGCTTGAGGAAGAATGTTTCTTAAATTCATTTTGCATTGTGAACTTTTGGGAAATTGAGGAAAGTGCAGGAGCTTCCTAAGAATATTTAGTTCTCTTAATGAAGCACTTCCTTAAAAACATCTCAGATGTTTCACCTAAGGGCAAATTTCATTGAAAATAGAAAGAGCCCTTCTGGATGATACCAAAGGTGGTAATCTGTTTCCTGCCAAATTTATCTGGGAAGCACAGAGAAAATGAGTTCAGCTATTCTCCAACATAGTTGTTCTCCAGCTACTGTTATTCAGTAGAACTGAACCCCTGAAATCTGAAAGCTGAATAAACTAGCTGTCATGAGCAGAATTGCAGATACTGATATACATTCCCTTCATATATATATATATATATATATATATATATATATATATGGATATACACATCTGATCCCCTTTTCCAACCATTCGGTTGGTAACTATCATCACATCTTCAAGAGATACATCATTAATTTATACAATTCACTGCCAGGAGAAGTGCTTTTTCATGTCTGTCCTTAATCTCCTGATAACAAGTTTCATTGGATGTCTCCACTTTGTAGTATTATAGGAGAGGGAGAAAACATTTCTGTATCTATTTTTCCCCCTTCAGTTTGTTTAAAACATTTGTTTCAGGTGAAATTATTGTGGGAATTCCAGACATTGCTGAACCTAGCAGAAGGTTGTGTTTCCTCATAACTGTGCATGCCACCATCTTTTGAGTTAAGATCACTGTTCATTATATAAAGCAGTAATAACGTGTAATGACAAAATAATTAGTTAATGATTATGAAATAAAGTAGTTTGATTAAGCATACCTTTTGTTTTAAGTGACTCCTGTTGTGATAAAGATCAGCTATGGTGCATATATAATATCCTTCTGATGAAGGACAATCAATCAGACACTTAGAACAAACACATTTTTATAATCCTTCTGGATGGCCTGCTTCTCTGATGTTTAACTTATTGCCACAATGCCTGAGGCACTCTGCAGGAGCCAAAATTATGCTGTACAACCCCAAAGAGTATTTCATAAAAAGTTTTTTCAACTTACAATAAAGCTCTACATATTTTTCACTGGGAAATGTACCATCTTTTCCCCCTATGTCATCTGTAGCTCAGAAACTGGGATTATGTAACTGTGAGCTGATGAAGTTCAGATGAAACTCCATCCATGGATTCACTGGAAGGCCATGAATACGTTCCTCTATCCCACTGTCAAAATAATGATGACCTATTCTTTGGGATTTTAACCTGATGAGCAGAATAAAGACTATGGATGCACGTACATGGTAGAAATAATGCAGTTTGAAACCACCTTAAGTGCTGTAGCTCCATTGTATGGAATCCTGGAATTTATAGTTTTACAAGGTCTGTAGCCTTCTCTGCTAAAGAGTGTTGGTGTCTCACAAAACTACAAATTCCAAGATTTGGGAGGATGGAATCATGGCAGTTAAAGTAGTACCAAACTGCATTATTTCTGCCATCTAGATGCACTCTAAAATGGAAATATAATAACAGTAAGAATGATTACAGTAAGAGAATTATGAGCTGGGATCTGATGAACAGTTGACATAATCTTGTCAGGCAGGCCAGTCTCTCTTTACTTACTTATAAGGACTGATGTACATACCTTTGCATATTTTCCTGGAAGCATATGCCATTCCATTCAACAGAATTTACTCTCTGCTACAATTCTGTGCACGCTTACTGAGAATGATTCTCAGGTATGCCAGTGAGTTGCATTTATTTTCCAGCAAATGCAAAGAGGTTCAATCTTTCTCTTCCTGTAGATGGGATGTATAATATATTTTTTTTCTTGGAATGTTACAAGACAGCTATATGAACTATGGCATGGTGTTTTCTAGCAAATTCCTGAATTATCAGAAGTATAACATCAAACTATAGGTATCTTCAGTTATTATAAACTCTTGTTAATATGCTGGGGTGTGTATGTACAGTAGAAACCAAAAAAAGTGTGAGGAAGAGTTCCATTGTGAAACAAGAATGTCAATAGAAATGCCAACTATACAAGTAAATTAAGTTACATGTACAGTATAACTTAATGTGGCCATATCTTTATTATTTGGGAAATAATAATAATAGAGTCATAAGAAAAATGTAACTAGCTATTCCCAGTGTTTGGAACAGAAGAACACACAATACAATGATGTCCGGGCAAATTGTGATAGTTACATTATTGTGGAGGGAAAGAGAGAGGGCTGAACACGGGGTCCCATTCTTGGTAACAATGCAATATTTCTTGTATCATGTACTTCTACCCCTCATTAGCTCACAGGATGGTTGTGAAGAACAAACTGCATGACAGCATATGTAAGGCACCCTCAGCTCCCAAGAGAGATGATAAGATATAAAACTGAGAAATAAATGAATACATTTTGAAGTGGGGATTGTGATCTTTTACTTCAGGAAAATGGACCATAATGACGTTTTGTAACATCTAGTTCTAGAGGTCTGTATTAAAATTATATTGTGGATCTCCTTTACCTAATTTCCAATTTTCTCTGCTGTTTCAGCTGCTGCCTTGTAACCTTTTCCATTTACAATGTGAGCCCAATAAATATTTTATTTACTCCAAACTTTACCTCCAGGACATTTTTATATTGCTGCCATCAATGTTGGTTTTGAAGTGCAGGACAACATGTTTCAAACGTGTACAGAAAAGACCCGGTGTGTTCATTTCCACAGTTTATGTGAATTTTCATCAATGTGTTGTATTAAAATAATTGAATTATCTTTTCTGAAATGTGATATGGGCATTACTATTTCGCCTATTGTTAAATAACTTACAGGGAAGTGGTGAAATCCTGGGTTGCTTCAGCAAGTCCACATATCTTTATATTAGTGATTCTGACATTAGTGGGTGTCAGGAATAAAGGAAATCTATATTTCCCTCAGCATTTTTCAGACTCTATGAATTCCATTGAGATCTGCATAAGTCATTTCAGACTTCTTTTCTTAACATAACTGAGAACATTTAGAGCATAAATAAATGCTTTTCTAAATCAATAAACAATCCAGAGGAAATATCAAAAGGCCTATCATATTTTAGTTTCTCAGCTGAAATTACCATGAGAGCTTTATGGAAATTACAGTCATGAAAGAAAACAAGCTGGAGAGGTGATATATCTGTGTGGGAAAAGAAAGTGTGCCAAACAATCCTTAAGAGGATCACTCCCTCAAATTATTGGGCCAGAAGTATCAAATTGCTGGTAGCCATTACAAGAGCAATCTTGAAAGAATGCTCAAGGATATTGCTTTGGTGAAACCATTAAAACAAGCAAGATTTCTTATCAGATTTCCAACTGGAGTTCTTTATTTTGTCATAATGTCATAGATTCTTTTTGCAAGTCCCCCCTCCCTTTCAAATAATCCTTTTTAGTGAATTGCCTAATAAAACTGATGCAGTAGCAACTTCATAATACATTACTTTCTCTATGTCGGGCAAGAGAAGTTAAGGGATTATAAAGCAGAATACACTAACATGGGATGCCAAGTTGAAAACTGGAGAAAGCTCTTATACCTTTCACGGTTGTGTAGCTCATTTCAGCAGATGTTGTTGTGTGACAAGGAACATCTACTTGAATGCCTCATTTAACACAACCACTGAAGGAGCCCTCTCCAGATTTGGGTTTGGTAACCTTAAGACACATACACACACGTAATCAGCATAGCAAACCAAACTGAGTGGAGTAATGCTTCAAGTGATAGAAGCAGGATTGAAGATGAGATTTACAGATTAGTGAATTGGACCAAAAGTAATAATCATCATCATTTAAAAAAGTGGCAGGGATAAATGTAAGGTTATATACCCTGAGACAGGAAAAAAATAGGACATGTGACTAATAATAATAATAATAATAATAATTTATTTCTAACCCGCTTTCCAATAAATCAAAGCGGGTGACAAGCAGAGTGCAATATACAATTGCAACAACAACAGCATCAATAAAAACAGTTAAAGCAGAATTTAAAACATTATGTCAGGGATGATGGAGTTGTAGCTTTACCTCTGGCTCTAACTCACCACCTGGTTGTGCACCGCGCTGACCAGTTTTGCCAGTGGTTAAAGCTTAGCAGAGTTACAGAGAATAGGCTGAAGACCCCGACAAATTCTCCAAGTCTTCTCACTCTACTTCCACAGAAGTCTTCACCCTTCTTCAGGATCCAGCTGGTTCTGTAGCTTACCCAAGACACCAACAACTCAGTAGTCTATATAAAAGATCTACTTATTTACTATATACAGCTCCAAACTATCCAACTCAACAATACTCTACTACCACTACTACAACCCACAAAATACAATGGGATGCATAGTCATTATATAGTCAATGCATGGACCACCCACTATTGTCTGTTTCCACCCAGAGGCGTTACACCATTCTCATTGGTTCTCTTAGTTCATCCTACAATTAATGATTTCATCATCTCAGCCTGACCACTTAACAATATTCAGGTGTGCCAATTATCCACTTACATTTCTTTCCTTGGCATTCAGGACTTGTTAATTCCATACCATTTACACCTGTGTGGTTCCCAATGGCTTCTGTTGAGTCACCCTGACTCTCACATACATGTTTTATTTCATTTACTGTATAACCCATGTGCTTTTTTTCTTAACAATTATACACAGTAATACAGATTATAAAACGTACAAACTAGCTGATTCAGCTTAATGTGCAGTGTGTTAGAGAACAGTATTTGTGAAAAGAATCTGAGGGTCTTAGTAGGCCATAGCTAAACATGAATGAAAGGATGTGTGACAACCAAACCCTAAGAGGTACAGTCGAGGAAGTTGTGTCTGTGGCTATGCTGGAGAAGAAGATTGTGAGGTGATATAATAACCATCACCAGCTATTTGAAGCTGCAGGATCCAGAAAGTTTGCTTTCTGCTGCTTCAAAGGTACAGTCGAACCTCCCCATACGCTGATTTGCCATACGCGGATTTGAGCATCCGCGATGGCAAACGGGGAAATTGTCCCCAATGGCGGCGCGGTGCACGCGCGCCACCATTGGGAACAATTTCCTTCTCCTCCCTCCCCTCCCCCTTCCCTCCTGCCCCCTTCCCTTCCGTTCCCTTACTAACTTAAGTTGCTTGGCGGAGCGGCTTGGCCTCCGCCGCCGCCGCTGCAGGAAGCCGGGTGCGGCGGCGGCAGAGGCCAAGCCTCGGCTTCCTCGCCGCCGCCGTGCAAGGCGCGATGGCAGTGCTTTAGGCCTCTTGGCCCCCAACAGTACCACCACCGGCCTTGCCACAGCGGCGGCGAGGGAGGAGGCTGCCGTGCGAGGCCTTAAGGCCTCCCGCACAGCATCCGGCCTCCACAGCCTCCGCGGAAGGGCGGGGTGTCAGTGCTGGAGGCCAAGAGGCCCCAGCACGATACCTGGCCCTTCCATGGCCGCGGAGGCCTGGAGGAGCGGATGCTGGCGCTGGAGGCCTCGCAGGCCTCTGCTGCTGCTGCCCTCGCACCTCCTTTCCCTCACCTCCACACAAAAAAAAGGCGCAGAGTGGGGAAAAGGAGGCGCGGAGGGCAGCAGCGCGAAGGCCTACGAGGCCTCCAGCACCCACACCCGGCCTCCTCCAGGCCTACGCGGAAGGGCGGGTGTCGGTGCTGGGGCCTCTTGGCCTCCAGCACGTACACCCGCCCCTTCCACGGCGCTGAGGAGGCGGGTTCGGTGCCAGAGGTTGAAGGCCTCTGGTGCTGCTGCCCTCCACGCCTCCTCTTCCACATATCACGCGCCCAAAATAAGGCGGAGGTGGAGAAGAGGAGGCACGGAGGGCACCAGCGGAGCTTGAAGGCCTCCAGCACCGCATCCGGCTTCCCCCTTCCGCGGAGGCCTGGAGGAGGCCGGTTGGGGTGCTGGAGGCCTCACAGCCTCCGGCGCTTCTGCCCCTCTGCGCCTCCTTTTCCCCACCTCCGTGCCTTTTTTTGGATGCGGAGGTGAGGTAGAGGAGGCGCGGAAGGCCAGCAGCAGCAGAGGCCTGCGAGGCCTCCAGCGCCAGCATTCGGCCTCCTCCAGGCCTCCATGGCCACGGAAGGGTCAGGTATCGGTGCTGGGGCCTCTTGGCCTCCAGCACCAACACCTGCCCCTTCCGCGGCGGCCTGAGGAGGCCGGGTCCCGCCGGAGGCCCTAAAGGCCTCCGGCACGGCAGACTCCTCCCCGTCGCCGTCTGTGGCAAAGGCCCGGTGGCGGTGCGTTGGGGGCAAGGGCCTCCAGCCCACCAACAGCCCTTGCACGGCGCGGTGGAGGAAGCCAAGGCTTGGCCTCCGCAGCTGCTGTCGCTGCCGCCGCCGCCGCCGCCCAGCTTCCCTGCAGCGGCGGCGGCGGAGGCCAAGCGCGCCGCCAAGCGACTTAAGGTAAGTAAGGGAAGGGAAGGGAGGGGGCAGGAGGAAGGGAGGAGGGAGTGAGGTGCTTTGAGCATATGTGGATTTTGTTATACGCGGGGGGTTCCGAAACGGATGCCGCATATAACAAGGATCCACTGTAGGACCTGAACAATGTGGTAAAGTTCCTAGCCAGAATGGCACAATGGTCCCACATGCAGATTCTGTTTATGCTGCTATCAATCTGGATATGACTGTTATGCATTAATACTAAATAAAATAAAACCATGTTTTAGTGAAACAAGTGCGCGTAGTCACTAACAGAATCCTAGTCAATGACTCCCATGCTGTTTTAGCATTCAGACGTGCGTTGCCAAATTAATAAAAAAATAGGTAATGATGACATTTAAACTCTATATAGTGTCTATAATTCTCAGTGTTCAAAGGTTTCAATGTAGCTGAATGGGATCTGTATAGAATGTAAAAATGAAAAGGCTCCGATGCTCTTTCCTAGTACCATACAAAGAAAGGATGCTGAATTCCAATCCACTGGTATTTATGTCAGAAATGTAGTGAAATAGCTGTTGTACTTTAACTGCTGCCATGTTGACAAAGCAATTGTATAAGTGCAGCACTCATTCCTCCCCTCAGGCTATACTTGGGTTAGCAGGTGTTTTTCCCACCCTTTTAATTACGAGAAATGTGCGCTGGAGAAGGTTTGCTCAGAGTATTAAATGAAACAGGGGAGGGAAGGAGAAGGAACAAGGTGAATAATACATATTTCAAGGATAAATAATTTACAGTGATGGCTTAGTGGTTTGTCACAGGCAAAAAATCCATACTCAGTTTTATTCCAGTTCAGTAGGAACACAGGACAGGCACTCTGTTTGACAGAGAACTCACATTAGTTATAAATTTTTAAAAAGTCACTTTTTATCCTGCAGTTTTAGGAAAATCCAGACTTTTTACACAGGTGTCAGGATCAGGTGGATTGGTGTAGGGGGGACTATTAGAAGGCAGGATTAGATGGTGGGAGCCAGTGTGGGGTAATGGTTGAGTGTTGGACTATGACTTTGGAGAACCAGGGTTTGATTCCCTGCTTGCCGCATAAACATCCACTGGGTGGCCTTGGAAAGTCACACTTTCTCAGCCTCGAGAGGCAATGACAAACCCCCTCGAGGAACTTGCCATGAAAATCCAGTAAATACGTCAAAAATGACTGGAGCACACAACAACAACAATGTATTTGTAAACTTTTTTTTTACTGCAGACCAAACCTCCATATTTGCAGAGGTGAGGCATGCAGCTGTGATTTGTTGTCCACCTTGTTGCTCACTCAGGGGAGAGCAGGAAGAGGCAGCACATAACCCTGATCTATCATTAGCTCCATTAACTCCAGTATTTGTGGGGAATAACCAGTCTTTCCTTCATTGCAATTGCCAGTAAGGGGTGCTTTACCCTAGTTGCTCCCGAGTTAGACACACATCCCACACTATTGCTTGACTTCAGAGCAACTTCAAAAATTGGCCTGCTGAGGAAGGAATAGAACACTGGGGTTTAAAACACTCAATGCCAGAAATCACAGTGAAGGAATTAAAAAGGTTGGGGGGGTGGGGATTCCTTTTGTACCCATTTGATTTGAGTATGTGTGGCATTAAGAGATCATTGCAGACCACAAAATGCGGGTGGAGCTGATTTTTTTTGTCAGTATAGACAACATTATTGTCCTAGTCAATAATAGTTTTAATGGTGCAATGTTTTATAGTATATAACTAGGCCGTTCCACACGGGCGGAAAGTACGTGCCATGCACGTACTAGGGTTAGAAAGGGCACCTTTCCGGACGCCCCACCCGAGTATGCGCTCGGCACGTACAACATGATGGCCACTCACATGGGCGGCGCCATTTTGATGTCGTGGACACCTAGCGTCCGGCAGTTGCGCGGCGGAAATGATGCACGAGTGTGCCATTGGCGCTTTCCAACGCCATTTCCGCCACCATAAAAAGAAGCGCTTTTTGCAGCTTCTTTTTGCTGCGTGAAGGAGCCATGTGGTTTGCCGCTGGGGCTCCTCGCGCAGCAAATGACGGCGCGGCAGACCGCACCTTTTTTGGGTGGGTTTAAAGCGCCTATTGATAGTTGTGTGGGGGGGGGTTCAGATCAACGAATGTCCGTTCTTATGGAATGAAGCTACAGAATTACGAACGGATCTCTTCATATTATTTCAAAACACCCAGCTTTGCGTCTTTTGATACACCAGTACGGGAGAAAATTAAAACTATTTGCCATTGGGACTAAGGACGAGATTGCTTCATGTTTTCATATGCTAATTGGATATGTAGTCACCAGTTTAGAAAGTATTATTATCTCTTCAGTAGAAAGAGAAGTAATCTACATAATGGGCATGATGATGATGAGGTGACATGTGTGCCTGTTTTAGTTGCTGTCCAGGTCTGTGCTGCTGTGTCATGTGCACTTCAAATTATTCGATATATGGAACCCTATGGTAAACCTATCACAGGATTATATGTGGCACAGTTTGTTAAGAAAGGTTTGTCCCTGCCTTCTTCTGCTGAAGATGGAGAGAGTGTGACTTGCCACCAGGTCATCCAATGGGCTTCCATGGCCAAACAGGGATTTTAATCTGACTTCCCTCATCCTAGTCCAAAACCACTACATCTTACTAGCTTTCTGGGTCTATGCGCTCATGGGGAAATTCAGTAGCATTCTCTTGCTTCTTATCGTTTTTTATACTAGATGTGAACTTTACAGACCTTTGAACAGGAAGACACCTTCAAACAGAGGGCTGTTTTCTCAGAAATCTGTTCATCTGCCACTAAATGAACAGGAAGCTGGAATTTAATTGAGACAGAGCTCCGGGTCTGGATTTTCACAGCCTTGCTCACTGCTGGGATGGGGATGAAATGTCAATCTCCTTGTGACTCATTGGAAGCTGAACAGGTATTAAAATGGGCTTGGGGTGCCATTTACGTAGTGTTACAGTAAGACTACATTCTTACGAATACAGAATGTTATTATCCTAACTCTCCATAACTTTCAAT
>NC_056525.1:22411494-22429519 GCF_019175285.1 Sceloporus undulatus | reverse complement strand
TTTTTGCTGACGATGCTGCCCTTGTTGCCCATACGGAAGCAGCTCTGCAGCACCTCACATCTTGTTTTGCAACAGCTGCATAGCTCTTTGGGCTGGAAGTCAGTCTGAAGAAAACGGAAATTCTCTACCAGCCGGCACCACAGGAAGAACACTACCATCCCCACATCACTGTAGGCACATTTGTGCTTAAGTCCGTCCAGCAGTTCACCTACCTGGGAAGCATCATCTCCTCAGATGCCAAGATTGATAAAGAGATCAATCACAGACTGGCAAAGGCATATAGTGCATTCGGAAGGCTTCACAAAAGAGTCTGGAGTAACAAACACTTGAGGCGAAGCACAAAAATCAGTGTGTATAGAGCCATTGTACTGTCTATTCTCCTCTATGGGTCTGAAACATGGGTCACCTATCGCCAACACCTATGACTCCTTGAACGCTTTCATCAGCGCTGTTTACGCACAATTCTAAATATACACTGGACTGACTATGTGACAAATGTTGCTGTCCTTGAGCAAACAGGAATCACCAGCATTGAGGCCATGCTATTGAGGACGCAGCTATTGAGGGGCAGGACATGTTTCCAGGATGAAGGACCATTGCCTCCCCAAAATAGTATTCTACGGTGAACTCGCCACGGGTCAGCGTAAGAGGGGCACCCCAAAGAAGAGATACAAGGACTCCCTGAAACAACATATCACGCTTGGCCAGATAGATCACCAACAATGGTCCTCCCTGGCCCCGCATCGGGAGGCATGGAGATGCACTATCCATGACGCTGCAGCCTTCTTCGAAAGCTCATGCCGAACGAGCCTCAAAGAGAAACGACAACGCAGAAAGAACCACAACCTGGAAACATCACCCAAGGAGACTTTCTGCTGTGCTTTCTGCAACCGGACCTGTTTATCCCAAATTGGCCTTTTTAGTCAACGCACTTGTACAAAGCGCGGGATGAGTCCTTCCTGAATTTTCGTTCGCGAAGCAAAGCCATATATATATATATATATATATATATATAGTGCTCTATAGTTGATCACAAGTATTTAATGTTTGGAAAAACTCATTGTTGATTTTTCTTGCTCTTTTATGTTAAGTGTGAAAACATACTAGAATGCTGAGAAAGGTACAGGAATAATTCCTACCTTCAGCTGTTATGGCATGTTTGTGTGTGTGTAAGAGAGAAAAAATACATGTTCACAGCCCTCATTCTCTAGTTAATGTCCCTTGAAATAAATGGTGGCTGGTGTCACCCGTGCCAATGGATCAGTGAATCAGCTCTGGGTTGTAACCTAACTTTAAATTTCAGAATCAAGCCCACAATGGATTCATTGCTCAAGTACCATACTAGAATTGGATATCCTTTGTTTAATTTCATTTTGTTTAATGTGGAGGAATACTGTAAGCAGTTTCTTTAAGCTGCACTGCATGCTAAAGCAGATTCCCTTTGCTGTCATCTGATGTACATGCTTTCATGACTTTAAAAATGCTAGAAAAAGTGAATCATTTTGTTGAGCCCATTGCTGTACTTTAGCCTGGTGTGTTTTTTTTCTAATGTTCATGCCAATGGGAGTTAAAATATTTCTTAAGATTATTATTATGTCCTTATCCCCATATAAAAATACACCAGTGTTCTACACTGGCTACAGTTACATCTATGTAACTAAGGCGGGCTACCGATCACCCCTTTGGGGCAGCCTGCACCTGCTCCTTTCCCTGATGGATCAGGGCCTGAGCTGCCACAGCAGCAGCCCTGGAGGCCCCAATCCGCTGCTTTTTCTGGCCTTGGGGAAGCGGCAAAAGGCCGCTTCCTCGTGGCCTGGAACGAGGTGTCCTTGGGGCTTCATGCCCCAAGGACACCCCAACAGTGGTGGGGAAAGGGAGAAAGGGGCCGCTTGACCCCTCTCTCTCTGTATCGCTGGCACGGCTGTTTAAAGGCCGCACCAGTGATACGCACGGTGGAAGGAACTCCTGGCACCGTTGAAAGGGCGCCACAAGCACCCTTCAGCAGCACCAAGTCATAACGGCCATGATGTACCATTTGGATGTGACGCAACCGTTACGTCAAAATGACGGCACCCATGTAGACAGGGTGCCGCCATTTTTACGTACTCAGTACTTACTAGGGTTAGGGAGCATCTAAAAAGGACGCTCCCGGCAACCTTAGCACGTACTGTGTACGTGCTTAATGGCCCATCTGGACAGGGCCTAAAGTTTAATTGGCATGACAGAATTAATGTAGTTTCACCACTTTAACTGCCATGGCTCAATGCTATTGAATTCTGGGATTTGTAGAATTGTGAGATATTTAGCCTTCTTTGTCAGAGAGGTCTGGTGGCACAACAAACTACAAATGCCATGCACTATCCTGTAGTCTGTTTTACCTCTCCTTACTTTTAAACATGAAGTCACATATAAATAATCAGCAAAAAGAAAGCTTAAAGTAGACTCCATTTGATGTCCACCCAAAACAAACAACACAAACAGCTTTATTTATATACCACTTCATACTGAACTAGGAGTGTTTAAGCCATTTACAGCTGTAAGTTAATTGCACCTACACCAAAGTAACATAACTCCAACTGCTTGACTGCTAGCTACAAATTCAGCATATCATATTCTGACATATCCCTCAAAATATTAACCTGACCTGCTACATTCGCTCTCATCTAGCAAAAGTGTGCGACTTATTTTTTTTTTCTGAGCATGATACATAGATTGAAAGCACATGGAAATTTGTATCCATGTTAAAGGGCCTTACTGAATTGGTTTTAGACTGCAGAAACATTATTGACTGCATTCTTTACAGATGGCTTGAACTATTGAGTGGTCATGTCCCACTGCTGGCAGCTATGATGATGATTGATTTTCCAATCATAATAAAGTTATCAGGCCTGCGAAGCATTACAAATCAAATTAACATGACATCTGCACTCAAAATAGGCACAAAAGGTTAATTTTGGAGCCATAAATTGCGGAGCCTAACCAATTGCCTAAACAAAAGCGTGATAATAGCCAGTGTCATCTCTTAAAATCTGTTTTATAGCAAATTTCTGCAGTGGTGTTGGAAATACAGTGCTAATGACTTAATTGCACACCTTCTTGATGTATTTAGTCAGAAGTTGGCTCAGCAATTCTGTAAAGGCACTTTATAAAAATTGCCACTGGTAAGGCATAAACACTTCATCACAAACTGTACTTGCAGATATTCTAGACTTCTTCCAGAGTGAGAGAAATAAAGTGCTGTCTTAACAACAATAAGTGTTCTTGAGCTATGGCTTCAGTGATTGAAGTTAATCTTGAAGGTAATAAACTGTTGCAAATATTCTTGCTGAAATAGAGAAGGCATGGAAATGGAGACATTTTGAAAGCAACAGAACACAAATGTACTGCCACAGAAGCTTATGGTTTGATGGTCAGAGAGCACAATATGTGCAGAGAATATAAAATTAATGTGAGATAGTTCAACAGGTTACTCACCTGCTGACATATGAGTATATGAAATTGCCTTACAGTCATTGATCCATGGAACTCAGTACTAGCCCTGGCAACAGTTCTCTGGAAGCTCAGCAAGATCTTTGTTACCCCTGCCACAGTCCTATTACGTCTGGAAATTCCTTTGCAGATTGAAAAACCTGAGACTGAATATGAAATATTTGTTAGCTAAGCATGTACTGCAATGTACTGCAAAGCTCTTATTGTTGTTGCCTAGAAATCTGTACTGTAGTTACAGATTTGTAAGCTAGAGTTATAGTTTCGTAACTGCTCTATATTCAGTAACATTATATTGTCATTATCATGACACTATTGCTGTGATCTTTACATCCAGTGACTGGATCAGGAAAAGGAGGTCTGCTCAGCTGCCAATCGGGGTACAAGAAGAATGGCATTGCCAGCCAACCCTATGGGCATGCTGGAACAATCAGAAGTAGAACTCCATTGCAATGCTTTGCCACAGCTTCATTTGTTGTCAGAAGACAGCTGAAAATGTCATCCTCTTTGAACCCTGATCAGCAATTGAAGAGATCTCCTTCAATTGGTCCGGCAACTTGATGTTAACATGGGTTTAGGGTGTTGGGCTACTACCCCTTGTTTTTCTACTGTGACCACTGCTAGTACTACACTGATATGTGGTCCTGGGAGTGGGTGGGCTGTAGCACTTTCTATGTTAGATTGCAACTCTGGAGATTTGGGTTCAATTCCCTACTCTTCCATGAACACCCATTGGGTGACTTTAGGCAAATCACAGCCTCTTAGCCTCAGAGGAAGGTCATAGCAATTCTGTTCTGAACAAACTTTGCCATGAAAAATCCATGTTAGATTTGCCTTAGGATCAGAAATAACTCAAGGGTACACCACCAGCAAAACAACAAACAATTTCAGTCTTTCCTAACCATACACACACACACACACACACACTATATATATATTGCATTTCCCAATGGTTGTGTATCAAAGGACTGCTGAAGACATTGCTGTTTCCTTTACACAGCTAAGGATGGTTACTTTTGTTGACTACTCCAATCCGCCAGTATTTTGTCATTCAAAACGGGATCTTTTCCACTGCATTTGCACCAGCTATGCCTGTTTTCAGTTAATGTCTTAGAAAAAGGAAGACTTAAGGAGCTCTGGTAGTGCAGTGGCTAAATGCTGGTACTGCAGCTACAACGTTGTGAGTTCGGTCCCAGAGGGCTTCAGGTTGACTCAGCCTTCCATCATTTCAAAGGTTGGTAAAATGAATACAGTATTCACAAAGCAAAGCAGCGATTAATGCCAACCCAACTCCTTTTATACTAACAGATTATCAATCACTGTTACATTTTCTTGAAAAAGTCCTGCATCAATGACATATGTGAAGGACTTTTTCAAGAAATTGTAACAGTGATTGGTGGCATTGTAATACCACAATACAAAAAAAAATGTTTTTTGAAATGTATATTGGAGTTTGCAAGATATGTTATTAGCATACAAGGAGTTGGGTTGGCATTAATTGCTGCTTTGTTTTTCATATATTGCTATTGAGGTGGATGTAGACTTTGTGGCAAAATGAGTACCCAGCTTGATGGGGGCAATAGGCTTACAGATTGTAAACTGCTTAGAGAGTGTTTAGTTCACTAATAAATGGCATAGAAATGTAAATACTATTACTATGAACAATGGTGAGCACTGACATATTTTACAATTAGCAAGGCCAGTGGGTTGTTTCCCACTTCACCAGCAATCATTTTGTGTAAAAAATTATCCTGAGGACTCATTTTCTACTCATAGATGGGCAACTGTGTGAGGGTAGGTGGGTATTGCTATAGAGGGACTGATCTAGTTTTGTTGACAACCTATGCCAACTGACATTTCTTAAAGTATCCATTTCCCAATTTCTTTTGTAGCCCAAACCTACAGAAAGGGCACTTGATGAACTCTTTGGCTTGATGGGAGGAAATGTTTGTATTCCTTACTTGCAGAAGATCAACCCATGTTGGCAGTGCTTAACTGAAACAAATGGTGTCCTCTTCACACTTATATGTTGGCCTGTTATCTCTTTTCTAAACCATGTTTAGTTTGAAAAATCAAATACCCACAACAAGGAAACAGAATACATTGACTTTCTTCTTGGTATTTCCCAGTGGTTCAATCACTCAAGCAAAATGTGAATACTTAGTCATTAGGGGGCATCTTTTCTATCTTTATGTCAAAATGAGATACATAATGCTACAGGGAACTGCCTCAATCCCCACTATTGCAGAGGATAATGACATTGATAGAGTACCCTGGAAAGATGATCTGAAAGGAAGGGAGCCTTTCTCTAGTACTACAAGGGAAAGACGCCACAAGCAAATCCTTTTTCAAAGGAAGAGAGAGAAAAGGGAAATAGATTCCTATCTATAGACAAGAGGTAAAATATAAAATCATGTTTCATTTCAGAAAACCAAAATGACAAAAAGAATAGTTTAATATCTGAAGAATCACTACAATGGAATATAAAGCTGCTATAAAAGACAAACAGGTAGCTTTCATCATTCCATTCAAATTATTTTATGTGATAGCTTTCTGATTGCCCATTTGCTTAAACTGCAGATGGCAAAACACCGAGCTAGAGTGTTAAGGGGAAAGTGTCTAATGTCTAATCTATTTCCATATCACAATTTCTTTAGAGACAGGTACCTCAGCAATCAAAGCTCCATGCAGTTCAGGACCAGCTTATTTGAAGCGCAAGTTATTTATGAGCCTATTAGAGTTCTAAGATTGTCCAGAGAGGCCCTTCTCTCTTTCTCATCACCTCCTCAGGCTCATTTGATGGGATCAAGGGAGAGGGCCTTCTTGGTGGCTGCTCCTAGACTTTGGAACTCCTTTCTTAGGGAGGCCAGGATGGCCCCATCCTTGCTCTCCTTTTGGCATCAGGTGTTTGCAAGCTGATGCAGGTGGTTTCTATGATTCAAATTTTAAGGTTTGTATATAATTTTTTTAATATATCTTAATATTATAATGAGTAATATTTTTAACTTTATAAATTGCTTAATTGTTTTGTAAACTTCATATTTATACTTTTTAACACATTTGTACTTTATTTTTTTTTATTGTTTTGCATATGTTAGCTGCCTGAGTCTCTATATCAGGAGAAAAGCAGAATAGAAATAAAATAAATACTTGCAAATTAAGTTTGGCTGGTTTAATGGATCTGCAACTGCTCTATATTCACCTAGCATTTTTGCCATGATTGTTAATGCCCCCTGAATACCACCTTACACCAGAGAGCCTTTCTGAGTAAGGAAAATTCATTCTGCTGGTGAAGCATGCAAGAGAATGAGGTTTACAAACCCTTTCATCAGTGATCAAGGCTGCAACAATCAGAAGCACAATTCCTCATCTCAGTGTAGATCACTGCCAGGAAGTAGGTTTTGGAAATGATATCCTGCTGTGCCCCAGTCACCAGCAAGAAAGACTTCCATTCTTCAGAACAGCTGCTGGTAATCAGGCAGAAAAACAAGAAGAGAAGTGAAAAATATATTCTCAGGTTTGACCCTGAGTTACCAGATTTCCAGCCCGAATCTATGAATCTGGTCTGATTCCCTTTGTGCCCCCTTTCTACCAGATGTCTTTGTATATGTTCTTCTTGCTCAGTGTTGTACTCACCATAGTCACTATAGCTGTTGAACAGAGGGAAAGTATATAGCAGGAATATGGAGGCTCAAGTGGTTAAGACACTGACTCTGTTGATTGCAAGATTGGCAGTTTGAGGCCCAGGTGCTGCATGATAGGGTGAGCTCCTACCACTACTCCCAGCTTCTACCAACCTACCAGTTCGAAAGCATGAAAATGCAAGTAGATAAATAGGTACCACTCTGGTGGGAAGGTAAACAGCGTTCTGTGAAATCATGTTAGCCACATGATCACAAAGTAGTCTCTGATAACACTGGCTCTTCAGCTTATTAATGAAGATGTGCACCACCCTCTATGGTTGGACTGTCGGACACGACTTGATAACCTTGTCAATGGGGAATACCATTACCTTTAAGTTTTACACTTATGCATATGTGTGTGGAAGATATGAAAAGTGTGTGTGCACAGTAATTAATGATCAATGCCCATCTGCTGTGCAGCTGTGAGAAAAAGTGTCGATGGTTGAGACCATCTGGACATAAATGACAATCACAGCAGGAAGTATGGTGGAGTAAATGTAGCCAATAATAATCTCATGGGTCGTCTGCAGTTCCAGAGAAATCCAAAGTGTCCTGGCCAGGTAATGAGTTTCACCCTGGAATTTCCCTGGGCAAAAATTTGCTCATCTTCTGTTTAATTCAGTTGAAGCCAACGGAATTAAATCCAAGTACTTTGGCCTAACTGGGAATATTCCATTGCTGGAGGGTAACAATAGATTTAAACTGTGTAATACTCTCATTATGTTCCATTAAAATGCAGTTAATAGACTGTCTGTAGTATTAACTGTCCCTGAGGTCCAGAGAATAAAATAGATAAATTTGTGTGTGTGTGCGCGCGCGCGCGCGGGCGCATGCGCATACATGCACAAGTGTGTGTGTGTGTGTGTGTATGAGAGAGAGAGAGAGAGAGAGAGAGAGAGAGATCTACTTCAATATATGGTTAGGTTCCTGTGCTTTTAGTAGGGATGGAAATCATTACTATCTCATCCTTGCATGCAAAGATGAATAATTCTGCAGTTTTCTCCTTGCTGGCACCACAAATATTTATGAAACAGGTTCTGCCTGTTGTTCACAAATCTCAAAGTATTTTGGAGAATACATCTGTGTGTATTTTTCCAAGAGAGTTATAGAAAATAAATAAACAATTAAATAAACAAACCACAATCTTGGTGAACCCTCTCACATTGTTTCCAAAAACACACATGATTGGGTGGGGGAGTTCATATTTGGAGGACAAACTCCACCAATTTAACCATTAAAATATGTCTGTTTCTGCAAATAATGTTTTGTTTTTGCATGAAAAATCTTTCTTTTCTTTTAAACTTTCATGGTTTTCATGTACTTCCATGCAAAATAATTTCTTGAAACACTTTGGGATGTGCAAGTGCTGGAGGAAAATTCATCAAAGTTCTCACCACTTTGTTCTTCTTTTCAAATGTGTCAGGAGACCTCCCCCTTTTTTTTCATTTTCTTTTTTCGTTTGAGGAAGGGGGCTGAGAAAAAATACACTGACAACAGCAAATAGTCTTTCCCAATAGGCTTGCTTTCTAGAAGCTACAGTGATGCTTATATGTTGGAAGGGGGAGACCTTACACACTCCCTGTGTTCCCCTGACTGTGAGAGGGGAAGATTCCTGTTCTAAGGGACAGAGTTTTCTCATCAGTGAAGAAGCTGGCATAGTTAACAGTAGACACGTTTGGGTTATGCTGTCTCATCTTTGCCTTGCCTGGCTTTCTCAGAGGCACTCCTAGAGGAGTACAAGAACTCAAGCAAAGAAAAAGAGGCTTGCTATATTCATTTATAAATAGTTTCAAGCAATTTAGGACACAAGTCTATAGTGATGGTTGCAATCCACAATGCATGTAAAATAGTATGTATATTAAAAACAAAACTATTCCCTTCACCAGTCTTCTGGAAATGCAACCCACTATATTGCCTCTCCATTTAAGTCATATAGGCATTTGACTCCCAAGGAATATAGCTCCCATTATAATTTTGACTTACCCCTCATTTCAGTGAGTTAGAGAGGTGGAAAGCCATTCATTACCAAATCATGAAAATCCATTTTAACAGCCCTTCCAAGTGTGCATGTGAAGAAAAGAAAGAATTCTCAGAAAGGTTCAACATGCAAGAAGTATTTTGTTATGCTAAACACCACCCTGCCTGCTGTGCAGGTCTGCCACTTCACATTACTGAGAAAGCAGTAATTCACATTAAATGACTTCAGCCAAAAGCTATATGAGTGGAACAGTACATACAGTATGACTGTTTGGAACCTACAGGTCCTGCTTTTTATGTCACCATAATAATCCCATTTATCCAGAATTTCAGACGTTATTATTTTCTTCCTTCCTTCCTTTTCTTTTCTTTTCTTTCTTTCTACTAGAAATAGAACCTCACAATAGAAAGTCTCGTGATTGTTTTATTTCAAACACAACCTCTTCTCCCCTCTTCATACCTTTTTGGATCCACCACAATACTGGTCCACATTATCTTCCATAGTGAAACTCTAAAAATATTAAGTCAGTCAGTCTACCAGGTATCACTAACTGAAATTTTAGACAGTCAGTGGTTCAGAATCTATCCAAGAATCTGGAAATAAGTGATCTATCAACACATAATGTGATGTGTTCCAAATAGTGTCACTTTCCTCTGGAAAGGTGGTATATAAATAAAATTATTATTATTTTGTAGCTGTGCTATTATGATCCCATCTATGTATGGCAATTTCTTTGACGAATTCATTCAAAGACTCAGTCTGTCCATTTGTGAATTCCAGAGCATCCATCACCTGTGGAACCACAGTTATCTTTTAGCAGAGGTACTGAATCTCAATTTTTAGGTCATTATTTCATAATCTTTTCGTTCTTTGTCTTCAGTCCCCTAGTACTTGGAATTATGATTTACTTATGATTATGATGAAGATGATGGTCCAGTGAAAACTGCCACTAGGAAGTAGTGCAAATTCCTTTCAAGAATCAGACCACAGTTTAGATGAAGGTTGCATCTGCACTGCGGAAATAATCCAGCTTGACACCCTTTTAACTGTCATGGGTCAGAGATATGAAATTTTGGGAACTGTGGTTTTATGAGACATTTAGCCTTCTCTGTCAGAGATCTATTGTACCACAACAAACTACAGTTCCCAGAAATCCATACCATTGATCCATGATAGTTAAAGCGGTGTCAAACTGAAATATTTCTGCAGTGTGGATGCAACCCAGAGCTCAGAGCAGATCCAGTGTACCTCTACCATGGAAATCTTTAGCCACCACCAGTCCTTTGGCCCTGATAGATAGATTGAGAATCTTTTGTTTCCTCCATACTTTCTATGTATATGTGGAAGGAGATGTTTTCCAACCCAGTCTTCTCCAAACTGGTACCCTCTTTGGTGTGTTTGATTACATACGGCTGAAGAGGGTGGAAGTTATAGTCTAACATATCTGAAGCATATCAGGCTGAGTCTAATGTAACCTAGTAGCAGAGTCCATCACCCTCCTTCTTGGCACTACTACATGATACTGTTTTAACTGAAGATTCTCACAGAGAACCTGGCAATGTTATGCACCACTCAGTTATGCGCAGAGAATTTTAGTATAAGTCATGTTTTACTCTGGCAAAAGTTTTAATTTGATAAAATATGTTATATGCTTGTTAATGACTTGTTGATCAAGCTATGCCTTTGAGATGGGGTAGATTTAGAAAAAAGTGAATGGATGAATGAATGCTGAATTTCTAAAACACAAACTGGACGATATCAAGACATTAGACTCCCAGTCTCTTAATCAAGCCACTGAGGCATGCATGATGAACAAGGGTGGAGGTTAAAGCTTTGACAGATTTTCCAGGAAGCTGGGTGTTTGCAGTTAATATTTATTTGTATATATTCCCATTTGGCCTAATCTGACTAAATGTGAAACTAAGTCAGGCTGAACAAGTCATAGAGGTAAGCATAGACAATTGAATTAATAGCTTCTGATCAAAACAAATGTAAGAAAAGGAAAAATAGGATGTGCATGCCTGCTTTCAATTTGAAAAATACAGCACTGTCATTCATTATTTATTCTGTAAAAAGGATTTAATATTAGGCTTCATCAGTAGTTTTGTGTCTCATGTTTCTCCAGTCAAAAGAATAGCAGGTTGCAAAACCTGGATTCATCCCTGCCTGCTACTTTGAAAAAATTCCAACAGGAAGAAGAGACAGCAATAAGGTAGATGGGAAATGACTTGACTCCATAAGGGGTACTGACATATGTTCAGTGGCTGGGAGAAAGAAGAAATATCGAAAGGAAGGAGGGAGGGAGGGAGGGAGGGAGGAGGGAGGGAGGAGCACTATACCACTTGAGAGACTAGTCGCCTCAAGGAAACTGTTTGTTGTTGTTGTTGTTGTTGTTGTTGCCTGCCCTCGAGTTGATCTGTGCATGAGACATCTTCAAAAACCCTGGACCTCCACTTCTCTGCTTAGTTTCTGTACATTCATTTCTATGATCTCCTTTATAGACTCCATCCATCTAGCATGCAGTGTTCCTCTCTTTCTACTTCCCTCCACCTTTCCTAGCATTATTTTTTTTCCCAGTTAGTTGTGCCTTCTCATGATGTATCCGAAATACGACAGCCTCAGTTTTGTCATCTTGGCTTCCAGAGAGATTTCTAGCTTGATCTGCCTTAGGACCCATTTATTTGTCTTTTTGGCTGTCCATGGGATCCTAAGTATTCTTCTCCAGCACCACATCTCAAATTAATTGATTTTCTTCCTGTCTTATTTCTTAACCATCCAGCTCTCACATCAGTACATGGCAATAGGAAATACAATGGCTTATATGATTCTACCTTTTGTGCTCAGTTGTATATCTAGTTCTTTCATAGCTGCCCTCTACATTCTAAATCTTCTTCTGATTTCCTGGCTGTAGTCCATGTTTCTATCAATGTCTGAGCCCAGGTATGAGAACTCATAGAATCATAGAATTGGAAGAGACCGCAAGGGCCATCCAGTCCAACCCCCTGCCATGCAGGAAATCACAATCAAAGCATTCCCGACAGATGGCCATCCAGCCTCTGCTTGAAGACCTCCAAGGAAGGAGACTCCACTACACTCCGAGGGAGTTTGTTCCACTGTCAAACAGCCCTTACTGTCAGGAAGTTCCTCCTAATGTTGAGGTGGAATCTCTTTTCCTGCAGTTTGCATCCATTGCTTTGGGTCCTAGTCTCTGGAGCAGCAGAAAACAAGCTTGCTCCCTCCTCAATATGACATCCCTTCAAATATTTAAACAGGGCTATCATATCACCTCTTAACCTTCTCTTCCCCAGGCTAAACATCCCCAGTTCCCTGAGTCGTACCGCATAGAGCATGGTTTCCAGACCTTTCACCATTTTAGTCGCCCTCCTTTGGACACGCTCCAGTTTCTCAATGTCCTTTTTGAATTGTGATGCCCAGAACTGGACACAATATTCCAGGTGGGGCCTGACCAGAGCAGAATATAGTGGCACTATGACTTCCCTTGATCTAGACACTATACTTTTATTGATGCAGCCTAAAATCGCATTGGCCTTGTTTTGAGTACAGATTTCTCATTAGGACTATCAGGTGTGTTGGCACTCCCATGTCTTTAAGGGCATTCCATAGCCTTTCATGAGCTATGTGGTCAAAGGCTTGCTATAGTTTATACAACACACACTGATTTTCTTTTGGAACTTCCTCATGTGCTCCATTATCCACTGTATGTTTGCGATGTGCCCCCTAGTGCCTCTTCCTTTCCTATGCCCTTCTTGGACCTCTGTGATTTCTCTCTCAATGTATGGTTGGAGTCTTATGTTGCAGAATTTTGAGCATGATTTTGCTTGTGTGGGAGATTAGTGCTATGATCCTATAGTTGCTGCAGTCTTTTGTATCTCCTTTTTTGTGGATGAGGATGTATACTGATCATTTCCAATCTGTTGGCCACTGTTTTGTTTTCCATATCTGTTGACACATGTTAGACAGCATTGTAGTTTACTCCACCAGCATGGATTGCAGGAGTTTAATTGGAATATCATCTGTTCCTGGTGATTTGATTTTTGCCATTTCCCTTATTGCAGCTTCTACCTCACTTTTTAGAATTTGGAATTCCTTTTCATATAGCTCTTCATTCCACACGTCATTCATTTTATCTATATATAACTCTTCTGTGTGAAAGAAACTCTACTCCTAGGTTAATAAGCTCATAATAAGCTTCAGAAATCATTCCATCTGACAGGAGCAAATTCAGAGTTTGGGACGTTACTTTTAAAAAGTAGTTAGTAATAGTATTGGTCCCAGACCCCAGAAGGCAGTGATCATTATAACTCCTTAAAAAAAAGAAAGAAAAGCTCATTGCTTTCCTGTTTCTTAAAAATAACTAAACTAGTTATTATTTATATTATATTATTATATAATATATATTATTTTCACCTTTAAATACTGAGTTCAATCATGGCTTAATATTGTTTACATTTCCCTCCTTGGCTTTGCTCACTTCATCTTTTGAATATCAAGTGTTATCTCAATTAAAATTTTAGCCATGTGCAGGGGCCCCAGATATAAGAGATATTATTTTTGTTTCCGTGTTACGGAAGCCAATACTTAAAAAAAAACCTCAGTTCTCTTCTGACTTAAAAAACCCTGGAAATCATGTTGACTTAACCCTGGCATCTTAGCAAATTGATGGAGGAATAAATGTACCTGGCAACCATCTCAAGATTCCCAAAGTAGTCCTAAAGAGGCCACACTGTGAGAACTATTGAATTAGAAGGATTGTTAGCAGAGAAATACAATAATTACTCTCTTACTGTATGCCCCACATAAATGCTATATTTCTAACTTCTGCAATGGAATCCATCATTTCTCCATTTAACCAGTTTCCTTTTATTGCAAAAGATAATAACATGTGGTAGAACAAGCTGCTAAGATGACTATTTTCCAATCTAAAAATCCAGACACTGTGTTATAGAAACTGTGGATAGATTTCACATTCATTCCCTGGTTCTTAATAGATTTCAAAGCAATAACTAGAAGTAATTGTCAAATTTATGGTCCAGAAAACAAGGCTGGGTATTCCAATTACAGGCAAACAATATAAACTATCTCTACATAAAACAGATACATATAGAATTTGATGCTTAAATACCAAAAATGATTAGTTCAACATGAGCAAGCAAGCAATGTACTGCCTAGTATGGATTTGAGATTCACATAGACACGCTTCAAAGATGGCTAACACCAGTGGCTGCTGAACTCACTCTGGTTTTTCTTCTGAACTTAAAGGACCTATTCAAGATGCTGTACCCTATCCACAATATAGCTCCAGTACCTTCATCAGCTTATAGTTACCAGCTGAAATTATGTTAGTAGCGGCTGACCAAGAACCTGCTGTCTGAGTTTGCTTTTCTTCTCCTCCCCCATAATCACCTTTCCTTTTATGTTGCTTTTTATTTTTTGGTTGGGAAGAATATTTTAGAAAAATATTTGTAAAATAATTGAAAAACATACCTTTTAAGTATTGAGAAACACTGATGAGAAAAATCCTCAACTAGCAATAAACTTTTGTCTTGTGTTACTACAGAGTATTCTGGGTTTTCCTGCAAAATCTGAAACAAAAGATGAGTTATTTTAAGATGGTTTTAGGGAGGGAAAAGGAAGATTTGGTGCAGAACTGGCCTTATGTTGTGAAGAGAATTTGCACTCAAATCAAGGATTTGGTCCTTTGCCATGAAGACAGGTTGTGGTGCAGGTATGTGGAAACTATTTCAATTGGAATGTATAGTTATGATTAATAATAAATGAATGAATAAATAAATAATCTAAAAACATTTTAGAATGCACATTTTCAGTGTTCCCTTACTGTATGATCTTCCTTGGCTGGACTGAAATATATGTCTATGAGGTCATTTTTAATGGATAAAGTGGCAAATGATATTGTACATAGTAGATATGATCAGGCCTGTTATTAATATTCAAGCTGCAGTTCTGGTAGCTTCCAAAAGTCAATCATAATGAATGATCCCAGTGGAAAGATCATGGGAGAGAAAATTTCTCATGTCTCCAATCATGGCTGTAAGGTTAATTAGCAGAATATGGAATACACAGAGGAAAGTGATCACATACAGACCTGCTCAATTAACCCATGCACCTAAAAGGAAACCTTGCGCATGGAGAATTCTAATGGTGGAGAAGTGGTATGGAGGGAGTAGCAAATAACCTGGTTGAAATATGATACTAGGGAGAAAGGTGGAGATTTGCAAAAGGAGGATGGCTATCATGCAGGGCTAGAGGCAGCATCACACCTTTTTAAAAACTGAAAAACAGATCATCATAGCTCTGGAAATATTCAAGGGATGCAGTCCTTGGCTAAAATAAGTCTCTCCAGTGCTGCTTGTTTTACTCCCTCAAATACTTTTTTTGGAATCAGAAATGACTGGAAGTGCAGACTTAGCAGTGGTAGTCTGGTCCACGGGAATCTATGAACAAAAGCCTTTGAGTGTCAGTGGGAAAGCAGAGGCAGGATGTGTTCCTGTTCTATCTTTAGCTAAAAATTTCAGACAATGTTGCCTGTTTCACAGAAGATATTCCCAGTGCCAACATAATCATTATATTCTTTCTGAGAAGCTGTCAGCTAAATAAACAAATAAATCCTATGGGGGGGGGGGTTGTGAGATTGTCTAATTGTGATTAAAAGGGGTTCCTCTGCATGAGAGGAGGAGCACAAGGCCTTTATGCTAGAATAGTAAGATTTTTTGGAACACTGTATCTTTCAAAGTAAGGCACACTTATCCTGGTCTCCAAAGCTGAAATATAGAAGATATCTATCACTGGGTCATTGTCATTGTATATAGCATTATGAAATATGAATTTTATTAGGTAAATTATATACCCAGATTCTTATATCTTTCTTCCCCTCCTTCTTGCTTTTCTAGGAAGTCTCAACTGTAATAGATGAGGTTTCTGTCATGAGAGATCTTATTTTTCTGCAACAGTTTGGACAGGCAGTCATTCAGTGTTGTTGTTGTTGTCACTGTCATTGTCATAGTAATAGTCTTCGTTTCCCTGAAAACTGCCACTCAAAGCAGCATACCTAAATTAAAACAAATACAGTTATAAGGACATGTAAAGACCCAAGTGTCCTGGACTGCGGCCAGCACACACAAACATACGCCAATAAGGATGGCTTAACAAGATAATTAGCTATGCAGCTGGAGGTAGTCCACAAACCTTGCAGGGAGTGAGAGAGAGCAAACCGAAAGCCAAAGCCGAAGTCAGGATAACAGGGATCATGATAGTCAGTCCAGTCCAAGGTTAGGTCAGCCAGAGGGTAGCAATAGTCCAGTCTGTTCCAAAGTCAAGAGTCATGGCAACAAGAAATCAAGATACAGGGAGCCAGTGCATGCAGCAATCACACCAAAGGATCATACAATTAACTCTGGCATTGAGTTTGTGTCTCCCAGGTGGTTAAGTAGGAAACTCTCTTCTCGGTGCCAGCTGAGACTTGTTTGCCAATTGTCTCTCAGCAATTCTCCTGGACCGACGCACGCAAGCACTCTCAGCCCTGCGTTGTATAAAGGAAGGCACCTCCAGGCTTGGCTCTTCCCCAGAGTCACCACTAGGCTGCTGAGCCTCAGGAGGAATCCCACCAGCACTAGGACCTGG
This sequence comes from Sceloporus undulatus, assembly GCF_019175285.1. Classification (NCBI taxonomy): domain Eukaryota; kingdom Metazoa; phylum Chordata; class Lepidosauria; order Squamata; family Phrynosomatidae; genus Sceloporus; species Sceloporus undulatus. Next base: position 22,412,713 of record NC_056525.1, on the reverse strand, counting down.
TTGAGCCTCCTCCTCTGGGGCTGGGAGATCACAGCTGGGATCTGGCAGAGCAGGATTAGCACCTGGTGTAGCCTCAATTTCCCCTTGCACTAGAGGAGCTACAGTACATCCTTCTCCTCATCCTCTGAGTCCGACTCTTGGCTGGCCATGACAACAAGTAGAAAAAAGAAAAAAAAAACTGTTGTAGTACTTTTGCTTCCATTATTGGTTGCTTCACTCTAAGATTAGAATGAGGTGGCCAGTGTTTATCACAAGGATAGGTGCCTCATTCTTACCACATAGTGAAATGATATGCCATGACAGAGGATATGTCAGGTGTCTGAGCAGCACATTTAAACAGCCACCCAACATCAAAGCAGGGGGCTCTGGATCTTTCAGGAAGATCTGTCAACTGGTGAATTAATTATATCTGTGTTAAGGGTGTCATATCCGGTTCTGGTGCTGAACAGACCAGCTGTCATCCAATCTGCTTGTACAGTCCTCCCTCGGTTGTTGTGGTTTTATGCATGAGGGATGAATGGAGGGGGAAATAATGAGGTGCATGCTCCAGGTGCCCACACGCACTCTTGAAGCTGTGCACCTATATTCAAGCCAATGGGGCTTAAATATATCCTCTGTTTTTGTGTGTGTGTGGGGGGGGGGGGGTCCAGAATGGATCACTGCATAAACATAGGGTTGACTGTACTTGGGAGGGCTTTATTTGAACTGTGCTAACAAGGCTGAAGTGAAACAATGCATGAGAATAGTTGTGGCCATTTGTCTGTGTTGTGAGCTCCCAAAAATGAAAAATCTAAGTTTATTTTTAAATGTTTAATAAACTTCAGGATGTAAGGTCCCCTTTGATTGTTGTTGTTGTTATTGTGTGCCTTCAAATTATTTCTGACTTATGGTGACCCTAAGGTGAACCTATGATGCGATTTTCTTGGCAAGATTTGCTCAGAGGAGGTTTGGCATTTCCTTTGCCTGAGGCTGAGAGCATGTGACTTGCTCAAGATTACAAAGTGGGTTTCATGGGGAATTGAACTGTGATCTCCAGAGAAGTTGTTCAACACCCAAACCCCTCTGCCACACCAGCTCTCACCTGGACTTATATGGGGATATGGTTTTTTTTAATCCTTAGTGGAAAAAAGGTTCTCTCATATTGTCAACATACCTTTTTTAAACAGGAAAATTGGTGAAAAATTGTTCAGAATTGGGACTTTTTCCTGGAGATTTTTTT
>NC_056525.1:22352829-22406494 GCF_019175285.1 Sceloporus undulatus | reverse complement strand
CTGGGGAATTGGTCTTGGAGCAGACCATCCACCAGCTGTTCCTACACAAGGTTCTCCCCCCTGGTTTTTTGCAGTTCTCGAAGAAATAAGTTTAAATAAATTGAGTTAAATAAAGTTGCCCATTTTATAACCCAGTTCTCTGTGTCTGGTCTCATTATTAATGAGTTGGTCAGCAACCAACACTTTGACTTGTGCCTGGAAGCAAACTGTCCACCAGTGGAGGGGCATTGTGCAGTCTCTATAACCTGCCCCTGTTAACAGCCTGGCTGCAACTCTTTGCACCAGCTGAAGTTTCCAAACACTCTTCAAAAGGCAGCCCCAGATAGAGTGCATTACAGTTGTCCAAATGGGATGGAAGTAAGATTATGGGATATAAATGGGAAGTAACAGGATGTAACCCTATGTATCATGGTGTTTTCTTGACATGTTTCTTCAGAGGAGGTTTGTCATTGACTTCCCCTGAGGTTGAGAGCCTGTGACTTGTGCAAGGTCACCCAATGGGTTTCATGGCCAAGCAGGGAATTGAACCTTCGTCTTCATAGATGCAGTCCACCACTCAAACCACTATGCCATGCTGGCTCTTCCCCTTTGATTAGGTCCCTCATGATATTTATTTATTTATTTATTTATTTATTTAGGGTATTTATACCCCGCCCTTCAGCCCTAAAGGCTATCAAAGCGGCTAATATTCTAATTAGCTGATTTGATAATCAATATATTTTATCAATAAATGAGTAAATATGCAATTTGTCTAGAGAGGTAGTGAGATCTGTTTCCCTGAACATCTGCAAAAGAGAATCTGGGGATCGTTTAGCTAGAAATCCTATACTGACCAGAGGTTTAGACTCAATGGCCCATGACACTCCTTTCAATTCTGTGATTCCATGATTCCATGATTCCATGATTCTATGTTGTTGTTTAGCAATCTATTTCATTAAATGTTAATATGAGCTAAAAAGTACAGTTTGAAATTTTTCATGTTGCCATTCTTTAAATATGTTGATCAGAGTTTATTTTAAGATTATTTAGCATCAAGAGAGGCTGGGGTCCTGGCTGCATCTGGGTTGTACTCACCCAGCCACCTTCACTTGGGATCTATATCAGGAGTATTTCTCCAGGCGATAATCTCCAATGACAAGCTGTTTGTGCCTACTATTTTCAGTATTTCTTAGACGATAGTAATCTCCATTGCTCACCGATGCATCTGAGGATGTAGACTGAAGTCTACGAAAGCTCATGCTGCCAACCTCTATATTTCAGTTAGTTGCTATAAGATATTTCTACATAATAAGTACATTGAGGTGATATATTTATTTTGTGAATCACAAAGTGTGCATTGCTTTGAATCTTGTTTCTTTTCTTGTTAATAGATCATGTCATTATAAATTTTAATCAGCCTGGGGCTGTTTGTCATACCATGCATGGAAACCTGAACTGGGGAAAGAACAGTTGAAAGTGGTTTATAAAAGGGGGGAAAAGAGGAAAAATACTGAACTAGGGGGAAAGATACAGGAAAGTTATTTTAAAAGACATTATCCCCCTTCCCTGCATTCCCCAAGTAACTAGGTAGATGAGAAAACATGCTTTATTTTCCAATTTTCTAATATTTGCCCCTGGAGAGATCCTATGAGGAAAATCTTACGTGTTTAATCAGGCTGCCACCAGATGTCTCCACTTCTTTAAACTAAACTAATAGGACTTTATAGTTTGAGACTGCTGTTTCTACTGAAATTACCTATAATTATTTCCTCCTCCTCCTCCTCCTCCTCTTTTGGACCACAGATCAAGAACAAGAAAAGAAGAGAGAAAAAGAAACAGAGCTGATAGATGGACCAAGCTTCAATGGTAAACTCATTGTCATAGATTTTGAGAGACAGAGAAGTATACATAGCATACGCAGCTTACTTTATAAAGAATGTCATTCCTAGAATTCCTTAGTTTCGACAAGCATTCCTTACAAACTAGGGAGAGAGAAAACAGTGTGGCAGCTGACTAGTGAGAAGGATACCTACCATAGTAATCGGGAGGGACACACAAGCTGTCCTGTGTTCCTTTCCACTTCTTTTTCACATTTTTCATGTGAGTGTGCACAAAATGTCTGCAGGTACTTGAAGTATAAATGCTTTCACCCATTCCAGTGTCCAAGAAACTGGTTCCTTTCACCGGTTTCAGTGTCATTCACTTGAATGGTTTTCAAAATGCACCCTGGAGGGAAGAAAGAAGAGGAATTTGTGAAAATAATGGCCATTTCAGCTTAGGGCTGCCAAGCTGTACATAGGACAGGGCTCCTACATCTTTAATAGTTAACAGATCCTAGAGAAGAAAGATGTAAAAAAAAAATTACCATGATCTCATGTGAAAGAAAGAAATGGGAAGCATGACCTTTTGTAGACTTATGTCTGCTTCCTCAGGTGCATTTGGTAGTAGACTTGTCTACAAAAACTCATGATGCCAACTTCTTTCTTTTACACAGTCTTAGAGGTGCTACAAGATCTGTTTACATACAGATTTTATAAAATAGATCTTTGAATTTAGCCTGATCTCACACATTTCTACTCAGTTATTCAAGTAACACAATACTAACAAAATACTAATGATAGTAAAAATGCCAGGCAATTCAGGGAATGACCATGAAGGAAAAGGAAGCAAACTACACCTTTTCCCTTCAGGACTGGGACCATAACAAATGCAGTTGTGTGGCCGACTGTATAGTGATTGCACCAATTGAACCATTGATAATCCTGTCCACAGTGAAGGAAGGTAAACTTGAGACAAGACAATTACGTCAATGTTTCACTTCATTTCCCATTTTTATTATTACTCGATAGGCAACAAAACCAAGAAGGAGTTCATTTTAGTTCAGGTTTCTTTGCTGATGGTAAATTTGTGGAACTCCTACAAGAGGTGCTTTTATTTAGCTACAAGCATTTTCTCCACAGTTTTGAGGAGCATAAACAATGTTCATTCAACTTCATTTGCTATGAAAGAATACAGTGCAGCATGGCAAACGTGTGATTTGATTGAGTTCTGGTGAAATTTCTGCTTAGCTTTGTCATTTCTTTCAAGCTATTAACTACAGTTGTCATGTATGCTTGCCACTAAACAAGGCTTCATCTGCCAGTTCCCTGTTAATTTATTGCATGGGGTTTCTTGTTTCTGTTTGTTTGTTTTTTAAAGGTAGATTTTTGTGATGGAAATGACTGATGCTTTGTAGTGCTTTTCCACTTGTTCTCCCCCCCCTCCTCCTTTGTCTCCTTGCTGATTCAATTTGACTGGCTTATTTGTTTTACAAGTATGGTATACTATTGTGTGGCATGCTAACAGAGACTGAATAGTGCACTGGGCTCTGAAAACGAACAATTTGGAAAACTACATGGAATTGCTGGAAACTGCTGTGCTTAACGGTGGGAGTAATATGATAAAACCTCATATATTTTCTGAGATGGAATAGAAATAGAGTGTCAAAGGGTTTCTTCAATTCTTAAGCAATGTAGATATGTAGGAACATAAACTTTGATCTCACAGCAGGACACTTAGGACCAATGAAAAATAATTCTAGAGTGTGTTAACATTTGCATTGACTTCAACTTACAAGATGTGCCATGATGCATTATATATTGTGAAAAAAATCAGAGAATTGCTTCAATAGACACTGAAATGTGAGTGACACAGGTTTTGTTTAGGTGTTGTTTCAGGTTCAGGGGCAGCTCTAGCAATATAGGTCCCCCAACATCATGGGGATAGTCTTACTGACAGTGATTAGGGGCAGCACTGCAATCTGTTCTTGGTGACTACAGACTCCTCACCCTTTAAACCTCCCTATAATGTTCAGTGTAGCACCACTGCAGGGGAAAATGTCAAATTTAAAGTGGCACATGGTTCCCACTTTCCCAGCACTAGGGGCTATTCACATGTTTCATTTAGCAAGATGACTGTCAATAATCTCACTTACGCATTCCCAATTTATTGTTCAAACTATTTTTTTATTGGACTTGCATCTATACACATCTGTGTGAGTTCTGTTGCTCACACGTTGTCAGCACTGCACATAAAGATGGAGGTGATGATGCAGATGTATTAGAAACACTCTCAGGACATGCAGAGTTTTATCATGGTTTATCCTGGGTCTATCCACATCAGTTATTCACACAGCCAACAATGCAAAACTTTCAGGAAAACTGAGGCCCGGTACAGATGGGCCTTTTCTGATGCCCTCGTCACGTGCTAGGGTTGCGCAACCCTTGCATATGACAAGGACGTAACAATGGTGGCACACTGTATATATGGTGCCCACCATTGTTACATAAGCACTGCACGACATCCACATGGTGCCACGCTGCACTTACATACCAAGTGCGCCACTGATGAGGGCGTAACAGTGGCAACAACCTGTATACATGGGCACCACCATTGTTATGTAAGTGCTGTGCGGCATCTGCACAGCACCACGTGGCGCTTACATACTGAGTGCGCCACCGCGGGGTAAAAAGAACTCACTTTTCACAGGTTCTTTTTCCTCCACAGGGAAACTGCACAGTTTGGCGACTGTGGCTTCCCTGTGGAGGAAAAACAGGCACCAACAGGCCTCCCTTTTTGGGAGGTCTGTACCGCATCTAAAAAATCAAAACAACCAAGATCAGTTATCTCAGCTTTGCAGCTTTTTTTGCCACCCCCCAACTTAATTGGATGCATTCCAAATTCATGTGAACAATACAGATTCAATAGCAATAACATTTACATTTCTATATCGCTTCATACAGACCTCAGTAGTCTCTAAGTAGTTCACAATGTGTAAACTAGTTGCTCCCAACAAGCAATTCATTTTAGTGAACTATGGAAGGCAGCAAGGTTGAGTCAACCCTGGAGCCCTGGGATCAAACTCACAATCTTGTGGCTGCAATACTGGGGGTAGTACTGGCATTTAACCACTGTGCCGTCAGGGCTCCCATCAGGGTAGATCCAATCCACATTCTGCCAGGATTATTTACTCCATCTGAATAAACCCCTAGGAAAACCTGAATTAGAATAGACACCATTACTAGTGGCTTCTGCCAGACCACCAGGGTCCAGGCAACTGGATGCTATGTTTTGACTCTCTGTCTGATAATGGGGAAATCTATGCTGCATAAATAAAGCAGTTTGACACTACTTAAATTTGACACCACTTTAATTGCCATAACTTTACCCTAAAGGATCTTGGGATTTTTAGTTTGGTGAGGCACCAGAGCTCTCTAACAGATCAGGCTGGGTAGCTCACCAGACTATAAACCCCAGGATTCCATAGGATGGAGCCATGACAGACATGTCAGGCAACAGTGCTCAGCTGCTTGTACAATGGAAGAAGTACCTCCAGTGGATTGCCACATGTATCCCTAATCTGGCTCTGCCATCTCAGTCTGACCTCAGACATAATTACTTTGGCTTTGTCATCAGATTTATTGGATTTCTTTAATTGCATAAGATAATGAATGATGCAACTTCCCATCTTACTCTGTGTGTCCTTGTTGTGTTTGGATACCGTGGAAATTACCAAAGGAGAGAGCTAATAACCACATTTTCCAACAAAATGAAATACTGGTCAACTCCTACTTGCTTTTACCATGAAACTGACAACCACCTCATTCTTATTTCAATGTAAAGTGAATCCATTCCTCCTAAAAAAATCTTGATTTTGCAAACATTTCTCATTTACTCTCAAATATCAACCAACAAACATGGTATCCCCAGTTTCTGGTAATTCTAGTTTCTTTTATAATTACAGGAATATGTGGCCTCACTATTATAACAGACAGTATCTTATACCATTGTAATATAAGAGACATTTTTTTTCAAGTAAAGGGAAAATAGGTATGTGAATATTTCTGTACCTCAATTTAATTGAATTTTCCTGAACACCCAGTGTATTTTATTGCCATGCTTATTTCATAGTGAGTCTTTGTCTTTTCTTTCAGAAATTTGTACAATTTTTAAAAATCATTTTCCATATGCACATGTATTCACATAGTATTTTTTCTCGTTACCTAATTTACACACTTTCTCCCATAAAAAACCCCATATATTTATTTCTATTATGCATATATCAGCTACTCACCTTTTTAAAATAGGTGTTTTGTTTTGGGCATCTTTGTTTCTTGGAAACACCTTGTGCAGTTCCTTGAGATGAGTTCATTCATCTTTATTTGATAGCATGATATTTTTAAAAAACAAATTTTAATTATACATAACCTGATATTTGTGCAGCAGTCAATTGTGCATTAGCAACATGTTGGGGGGGGGGGATCAGAGAATGTTCTATTTTAATAGGATTTGTCAGATTTAGAGATAACTGTGAATAATACCAGTGGCACAAATGTTTTCTCTCCTTTAATGACTTACATGCTAAACAAACAGAGCATCTTCTGTATTCACCAAACTCAGCTCCCACAGAAATCTACTGAAATAAAATGAACTGAAGTAGTGTGAAATCAGTACTAGATAGATTGATAGACTGAGCTCTTTATCACACACACACAGAAATCTCACTTGCATGACAAGGGAATCACTGAAGTTTTTGTTCTGAAAATCTACAGACTGCTAGGTTTTCTCTCCATTCCCTTCCAACCATTCTTGTTGAACATGAAACAAACATTTCTTCAAAGAAGCTATGAGAGCACTTTCTGGAGTTCTAAGGAAGGTGAAGATATTATCTGCAAAAGATTAATATCATAGCTGTATTTGAAGAAAAACAGCACACATGGCACTGAAAAAGAGACAGCTAAACAAGAGAGGCACATGTACGTCAGCTGCAAAAACCTAGGAGAGTCGCTAATACTTTTGTGCTGAAGGCTTACATATGGAGCTCACTGAATCATGACACTTCTTGCTAGGGACAGAAAAAATATTTGTTCTTATTCATTTCCTGGATGAAAGGGGTTTCCTGACACTAAAAAAAAAAAGCCTATGAGAAATAATAACAGCAATAGTTATTTGCACATCTCAAGGTGTTTCTGGGAACCATTCCAGGCTCCATTCACACTACGATATAAACCACTCTGGAAACTGGGGCCCGTTACAGACGGGCTCTTGAGGCGCCCCCATCACGTGTTAGGGTTTGGCCGGGGACCTAGCATCCACATCAGCCTCACCCCTAGCACATGACAGAGGCATAATAATGGTGGCGCCTTATAATAATAATAATAATAAATAAAAGTTTTATTTATATACCGCCCTTCTTACAATCAGGGTGGTGCACAGCAATAAAAACACATACATATAATCAAAAAAGAGAACAGATACAATTAAAAACACATTAAAACAATTCTGGCCAGCTTGCCAGTGCTATCAGAGGGGGGAAGGCTAGCTGGAGCCTGTGTCCGGGTATGCTTTCCTGAACAAGAGGGTTTTTACTCCCTTCTTGAACTGGGCCAGGGAGGTGGCCGAGCGGAGCTCTCCGGGCAGCGAATTCCAGAGGGTCGGGGCCGTGATGGTAAAGGTCCTCCTAGAAGTGGAGGCCAATCTTGCCCCTGGGACCCTCAATAGTTGCTGCCCGGATGTTCTGAGTGTGCGTGGCGGATTGTATGGGGAGAGGCAGTCCTCTAGGTATCCTGGGCCCAAGCCATTTAGGGCTTTATAGGTTATAACCAACACCTTGTATTGCGCCCGGAAGCAAATAGGCAGCCAGTGCAGATCCTTGAGCACTGGTGTTATATGACTGGCCCTGGGTATGCCAGTGACCAGTCTGGCTGCCATATTTTGTACCAATTGTAGCTTCCGGGTTTGGTACAAGGGTTGCCCCATGTAAAGCACATTGCAGAAATCCAATCGAGAGGTTACCAGAGCATGTACTACCGTTTCAAGGTCCCTCTGGCCTAGGTAGGGACGCAGTTGGCGGATCAGCCGAAGCTGATAACAGGTGCTCCTGACCGTCGCATCCACCTGAGATGTAAGGTGGAGCGACGAATCAAGGAGCACGCCCAAACTGCGTACCGAGTCCTTCACGGGAAGCGTGATCCCGTTCAGGACAGGTGGAACCACAACCATCCCCAGGCCAGGTGAACCTATCACGAGTACCTCCATTTTCTCTGGATTCAGACTGAGTCGGTTTTCCCTCATCCAGCCCATTACCGACTCCAGACAGGCCACGAGAGGAGAGACGCCATCCTCATCAGTCAGAGACATAGATAAGATTATTTGGGTGTCATCAGCGTACTGATAACCCCACGCCCCATGTCTCCGGATGATCTCTCCCAGCGGTTTCATGTAAATGTTAAAGAGCATGGGAGACAGAATGGCTCCTTGAGGGACCCCAGATGTAAGGGCCCTCTTATCGGAGCACACATCTCCCAGCTGCACCATCTGGAACCTCCCAGAGAGGTAGGACCGGAACCACTGGAGCGTAGTGCCCCCGATTCCCACCTCTACCAGGCGCTCCAGAAGGATACCATGGTCTATGGTATCGAAAGCCGCTGAGATGTCCAAGAGCACCAACAGGGACATGCTTCTCCTGTCGATGCCCAACAGGGACACACAGGCACCACCATTATTACATGTCGGACGCATAGAGTCCGTACATCGCATGGCGCTTATGACGTTGCAAGTGCGCCATTGGTGCCTCGCGGCGTCATAACCGTGCCGCAGGAAGAAGCACCATTTTGGGGCTTCTATTTTGCTCTGCGCAGGAGCCACGCGGTTTGGCTGCTACGGCTCCCTCGCGGAGCAACCAGCAGCACCGGCAGACCACCGCTTTTAGGCGGTCTGTAACGCGCCAGGGTTAAATGCGCCTAGTTCAGACTAGCACCAATTGCAACAGGCATGATTTGTGGGAAGAGGGCATGAAGCCCACTTGGACCTGGTTAGTAGATTCTAGGGCATTTACTGCATTTTTAAAAAAAGATGTGGATCGTCGCAAATGTGAACATGTTGCTGATTACATTCGGTTCACTATGATGTAATTCTCCCTAAACAGGAAAGGAAGGGTTGTTGTGTGTGTGTGGAAATTGCACATCCTACCTGTGCCTTCCCACCTCCCCCTTTTCCTTTGCAAAGTGCCATTTTCAATTGCTCTCCTGATGCATTTGGAGCTCTGGAAAAGCACCCACTGGCTTTTTGCACAATGTTAACAATTGCTGATTCACAGAGTTCTTGAAAAGTAGGGAGGGGGATTTCCTGGAAGTACAAGGAGATGGTAGATTGAACACATGACAAGATGGAGACTCCATTTTGAATCGATTTAAACGTTAGTATGAATGTGAATAAAGTCAAATTGCCACTGTTAGATTAGATCGTGGCAAACATAGTGTGAACTTCAATTCGGTATCACTTCGATCATGTGATTCAGATCTATTTGGCACAAAAACGTACATATGGATGGGGGATCAAGGAATATCCATGTTTTTGCATAAGGAACATTTTGGGGATGTAAAGTTTTGGTATTGTGAGATACCGCATTGTACCTGCAACAGGGGAACCATGAAGAGTAGCATGTGGACTGGGATGTCAACCAAGATAAAATAATTTTTTTCTTTTTAAATTTGGACTGAATTTGCATGTTTTACCTCTACATCACCAAAATGTTCCTGATGCAAAAACATGGTGACTTGAATCTATTGTTCTCTGCCTAGAAAGAGGCCTATGACCACACTGGAATGGAGACATATCGGGTTGCAAAAGTGGGGTCTCTGTTGAGATACAAATGAACTTTTAATTACCTGGACTTTGAAAATCTCCCTATGGCCACATGGCCAGAAGGATGAGGAGCAAAAGATATCCTCCCTGTCATAACATCTTTACTAAGGACTGAAACAACAAGTAGGCATCTGGCTAACATCTCCAATTGTGTTTTTTTTTTTTTAAATCCTGTTTGGTTTGTAACATCTTGCCTCATGAAGAAGCCCATGGAGCTTCAACAACAAAAAAAGAACTGTTTGCTGCTATTGTGAGACACTCCAAATCTGTTACCTCACTCTGTCTGTTGGTAGCACTTAACCCAACCTGTCTTTATTCCCCTTCTCTTTCACCCCATCTTGGTATACAGCTGGCTAGGGTTAGGTTGCCTGGCCAGGAGAGGGATGGCAGGGGAGAACGACAGGATATAAATAAAGTAGAATTAATATTGTTGTTGTTGTTGGCCAGAATCCTATATAGCGGTTACAAATTCACAACCTAGAGTTACACACTTATGACTGTTATGCATTTACAATTCCTATGTAGCCCCTATTTTAGAAGATATATAGGGACCATGGAAGTTCCCAATCCATTCTTACCAGGCAGAAGCCATTGTGATGGATGAGGGTTGTTCCCCTGTCAAATGGGAAACAGCTGACCAATTTTCCAACTCATCCTTGCACTAGTGATCTCCAGTGTGAAGAGGAATTGCAACAGGGACTCTGATTCTTCCTATCACACTGGAGATTGCTCAGAGGAGGGAGTGGAAATGGCAGTCAGGTGCTTCCCAAGTGACAGAGGAACAGACCCCTGTTGATCACAGCAGCTGCTGCCGGGTAAATGGGGATTGGGTATGTGTTGAGTGGGGGGGGGGCAGGAAGGTGGTCAAGCTGGGATTCATTTATACATACATAAATCCCACACAGGATTCTAGCCATCATCATCATCATCATCATCATCATCATCATCATCATCATCATCATCATCATCATTCTCTCTGATTTAAATAATTTTTTGTGTGGACAAGTTTTCTTCCTCATTCATTAATTTTAGACTTGACTTGATATAGACTATTTTAGGGTAGCTATAACACATAATATGATTTTTTAGGTCTCCTGGTAAAGTTCAGTGTGTGTTCAGGGGAAAGGGGGGGGAGCAATAAACATTATTTGGTCACCCTGGAGTATTTTTTTTAAATTGAAAGGGGGCTTCCACATACTTTTTCTGTCAAGGTCACAAAGGTAGAAAGAAGAAAGACAACAGCATTATTTTATCTAGTAGGAATGTAAATTGTTGAGAGAGAGGGTTTCTCAAAGTATATGAGTTTATGTTTTGTTTTGTTCATTTTTGCTGTTGTTGATGATGATGAAAAAAGTGCTGCTCTTTTCACTCTCAGCCTTGATGGGGCTGTCGAGCTGAAAAGATTGTTGACCACTGTGAGATTGCTCACCCCTGCATCAGAGTGAGAAGTCCTCACACAGTAGTCAACAATCTTTTCAAGACTGAATAAGGCTGAGAAATTTTGTGAATATTCTTTATATCCCTATTGTCTAGCCTTAGGTATCAGTAGACTGTTTAGGGGAAAACAATTCTGCTTTGTGATAAGGCCCTGGAATGGCTAGAGTTTCCCTTAGAAGCAGGAATCAACCTGAGGCTGTGCTTTCTTACACCATACTCACCCTGCCACAACATATGTTAAGAATTTGAAGCTCAAGATGCTGAATTATATAATACATAGGAATGCCATGCTATGGTGGCAACCACAGAGAGATAGAATTCAGACTGCTTAATACATGGTCTTGGGACTCCACCATCAGGCTTTCTTTATGTCTTCAGTGTTGTCCTTCTGAAACCTCTAAAATAGAATCTTAGGGTAACTAATTCATAGACACATCATGATATATCAGAGTCACCAAAATACCTTGAATATTTAGTGACTGGCACCGCAAACATCATCAAAGACAATTAATGATAAGCCAGAGATGTTCCAGATCCATAATTCAAGTTAACATTTCTTGATTATCCAGGCATCAAAGAGAAAGTTTTCATCACCAACCCTCATTCTTCAGTTTGGCTCTGATGTATGTTTGTGATTTTAGCCTCCTAGCAACATCTGGTGCCTTCAGAGATTAAATCTGCCCAAGGCTGTTTGCTTGAAGATTTGCCATAACTGAGGCTACCCTAGAGCTTATCAAAGCCACAGAAATTCTGGAATGTATTGCACATCCAATAAATATAAGTGCATATGTGAGGCAACTTGAATTTCTAATCATAACAACAACAGTAGCATTTTAGTAACCATGATTGTCAGAGGCCATTAATTTCCTGGCAGGCACAACCCTGGAAGTGGATGAGACCTTGGAGAATGAAGAAGATCCTATTACCAGGCGTAATGTCAAGGGAAATGGAAGATGCTGATTGCCTTTCCAAGAGCACCATTTGATGAATGACTCATTCAAGAAGGTCATTGGCTAGGAAGGACTGAAGTGGTCTCACTCTACTTCCCACCTCCAAACCCACCAAAATCACAGGAACAATTATGGGATCATGCTCAGATGGAGACCTGGACTGGAGGCTGAATCCCCTTCTGTCAACATACCCAATCTCCCTGAACCCTATTTGTGAGGAGTCATAATCAAAATTGAGGGCTTAATGATACTCAGGAAATGATAGGACAGTAACATTAGCTATTAAGCTGCTTAGCTAGTCATTGCTGAAACAACATCTCCCTCCTAGAAGGTGTCTTAATAGCTTTCTTCTCCTTAACCCACAGCACATCAAGAGTGGCAAAAGGAAGAAAATGCAATAGTATTCACTAAGTTAGAGGTACTGGGAAAATGATATTTTTATGAACTTCTGACATTTGACTTCAGAAATCTGAGGGTTAAAATTTGAAATCTGATGTTGTTGGTATGATTGGCATCATATAAGGAAGTGATCAGATCCAATTAAATTTATCTGGAAATCTACTTATGAACTGTATGTGGTGAACTGTATCATATGGACATTTTTTCCATAACAGAGGTACAAACGTAAATAATTCTTGGCTGTTAGGAGAGTTATCACCCACATACTCATATAGAAGTTCTTTTAGCTATGCAAATACTGAGTTTCATTTCAACTTAGTTTTGTACTGATTTTTGCTTGCAACACAGAAGGAGAAGTGAGGCAAAATACATTCTAAACCAAGATTCACAAAGTGGATAACTAGCGGATTAAGGCTTGGATAAATAAAACCTTTAACATCAGGAAGCTGGCAAACTTTTGAGATTTTCTCAGGCTATAAAGATAACTTTGAGAGATGCACCAAGATATGTAAATATTCCCATTCATGGTCACACAGACTCTTTACAGTAGTGGAAATATTTAAAGACTGTTTCCCTCCCTGCAAATTTTAGGGACAAGGATGTAAAGAAATCTTGGTGTGTCTGTGTTTGTGTGTGTATATATATATTGCTTAGGAAGCCTGTCAAGTTTTATTAACCCTCACGAGACTTCTCACTTCCAATGTGAGAACCAGATGAGTGTGTTTTTTTGTGGGGTTTTCAGGCTATGTGGCCATGTTCTAGAAGATTTTCTTCGTGATGTTTCATGGCCACATAGCCCGAAAAACCCACAAAAAACTGGATGCTGGCCATGAAAGCCTTCGACTTCACAGAGAGTGTGGCTTTTTAAAATTTATTTAAAACTAGTGACTTTTCCTTTTGCAAATCTGAAATAACCTAAAGGCACCAGATCCCACCTGATCTTGGAAGCTAAGAAGTCAGTCCTGATTAGTACTTGGACAGGAGAGCACCAACCAATACCAAGTGCTCTAGGTTATGTTTCAGAAGAAAGAACTGGCAAACTCACCTTGGAGTATGTCTTGCCTAAGAAAATCCTCTGAAATTCATAGGGTTGCCAGAAATAGATAGGTTACTTGAAGGCATATACACATAGAAAAACCTAAATAGACACATGCTAAGCTAAGCAAGCACTACTGGGCAAGTGAAGATGGATAGACTGATTCATTAAAGATGCATGCAGTCCATCCTATGTGTCTAGTTTTTTAACATCCATGCAGTAGGGCACCAACTATCACAATTTGCAGGGAGGGAAACAGTCTTTAAATGTGTGCTAAAGTTGATAGCACAAATGCAAAAAACAAAAAACAAACAAAACAACCACTCATCATCTCAGGGACAAGAGGGAAAATATTGAGGTTTTTCCTTCTTGAGTGTGAGAATGCGACAATCAGGGATTTATATTTCACAGGATTAAAAGAATCCTAAGCAAAGCCCAATTCTGAAAAGTGGACAAACACCATTCTTTGGAACACTGTGTGCCTCTCTGTCAGGCAGTCTAACTACCAAGACTGGGGAACTCTTGAAATAACTAAATGTGCCACTGAGATCTAAGAGAAATAAAAAGGTATCAGTCAGATTAGGCACAGTTTCTCCTCTTTTTCTGTGGTCTTGTATGCCTTCCCTCCTCTAAGCCCTATTGCAATGTATTAAGGTCACTCCATTTCTTTATTCTGTTCTGATTTTTTTGAATATCAATTTTACCTTGTTGCCATAAAGTCAACTGCTCATTTCATGTCATCTCATCTTAAACACACATTAATATAAGTCTTTTTAAAAAACATAATCAATAACAACAAGTAATGTGGAAATAGAAGAAAACAAAATGGGCAAAAAAAATTGAAAGTGAAATAAGTAGATTTGTTTGCCATTATTTCACTTTTGTCAGTATTTCAACTCCCAATTAACAGTATATAATACAAGTGACAATTTTCTGGCAAGACTCTAAAAATAAACTTGCAGCAAAGACTTGAACTTAGACACAAGTTTCTCATATTGTAAGATGGTGGCTTGTAGAAGCATCTGTAGCCTTTAAAGGAGTAATAAACTATTAATGCACTGTGGAATATGAATAATGACAATAGAGAGTACAGTATCTGTAAGTTTTAATATAATTGGCCAGAACACAAGTGAACTCTGTGCTGGTGGATATTTAAAAAGATATGAGAGAGGTAGAACAGTCCACACAACACCACAGAGAGTAAACAGCTGGCTTCAAAGAATGACATAAAGCAAATATTCTCAGTAAAGGATCAGATGAATGGCTTATGGAAAATAGAAGAAAAGCCATTCCAGTAGCTTGTCTGTGCTGGATACAAATACTGAACAAGGTCTCAATGTCAGAACCATTTAACTGTTCAAGAATGGATTACAAGAGTACCAGCAAGAAACTTATCCAGTTTCATTACTTCAAGCTGTGTTGACCTCAGATGAAATCATTCTGATGGCAGTTTCCTATCAAACAAGTTGTTGATGGCTTCAACAGGAATCACAGTAATGCTTTCCTAAGCTGCTACTACAGTATAGAAATAAAGCTGTTTGGCCCCACTCTAACTTCCATGTCTCAGTGGTATGGAATTCTGTGATTTGTAGTTTGGTGGGTCACCAGAGTTCTCTGACAGGAAATGCTAAATGTCTCATAAAACTACAAATCTCAGATTTCTGTAGCATTGAGTCATGACAGTAAAAGTGGGGCCAAACCTCTTAATTTTTGCAGTGTAGCAGCAGCCTCAGTGTGAAAAAGATGTACAAGGGAAATACAGTGGTTTGAATTAAAATATGTTAAGTAAAACAAAGAAGGAGTCAATGAGTCAGCATAGTGTAGTGGTTTGAGCATTGGACTATGACTCTGGAGACCAGGGTTCAAATCCATGTAACCCTACTAAATTACCTTGGGTAAGTCACACACTCTCAGCCTAGAGGATGGCAATGGCAAACCCCCTCTGAAGAAATTGCTAAGAAAAATCTGTGGCATGTTCACCTCAGGGGTGCCATAAATCAGAAACAACATGAAGGCACACAACAACAACAACAACAGTAGATGTATGTTGTCAGGAGGAATGCCACAATATCACTATGGTAGACTTTACCCAAATCCTCTGATATAACCTGGGTTCTTTCAATCTAGACAATTATATCTGGTGTTCCTCAGGGAGCGATCTTGTCCCCTATGCTATTCAACATTTACATGAAGCCGCTGGGAGAGATCATCCGGAGACATGGGGCGCGGTGTTATCAGTATGCTGATGACACCCAGATAATTTTCTCTATGTCTCCGACTGATGCAGTAACTAAGGATGGCATCTCTCCTCTAGATGCCTGCTTGGCGTCGGTAATGGGCTGGATAAGGGAGAACAAACTCAGTGTGAATCCAGGGAAAACGGAAGTACTGGTGATAGGCTCCCCGGTTTCTGGTGGTGAGATCTGTCGCCCGGTCCTGAACGGGGTCACGCTCCCCCTGAAGGACTCGGTGCGCAGCTAGGGAGTGCTCCTTGACTCGTCGCTCCAGCTGACTTCTCAGGTGGATGCGACGGTCAGGAGTGCTTGTTATCAGCTTCGGCTGATACGCCAGCTGCGTCCCTACCTGGACCGAAAGGACCTAGAAACTGTTGTACATGCTTTGGTAACCTCTCGACTGGATTTCTGCAACGCGCTCTACATGGGGCAACCCTTGTACCAAACCCGGAAGCTGCAATTGGTGCAGAATATGGCAGCCAGATTGGTCGCTGGTAGTTCCAGGTCAGACCATGTAACACCTATTCTAAAAGATCTTCACTGGCTGCCTATTCACTTCCGAGCTCAATACAAGGTGTTGGTTTTGACCTATAAAGCCCTAAATGGCTTGGGCCCAGGGTACTTGGAGGACCGCCTCTCCCCATATAATCCGCCTCGCACACTCAGAACTTCCGGGACTAAACTGTTGGAGGTCCCTAGGTCCAATCATGTGCGGACCTCACAGAGGGCTTTTACTACTGCTGCCCCTCCCCTCTGGAATAAGCTCCCTGTAGAGCTTCGCTCCGCCGCCTCATTAGCTGTTTTTAAAAAACAGTTAAAAACATACTTATTCCGTCTGGCCTTCCCACCTTAATTTGTTCATTTATTTTCCTGCCCCTTTTCCCCTCTTTCCTCTTTTGACCTTGGATTGATGTTTATTCTTATTTTCTTCTGCCCCTGCCATGTGATTTTTCTATTTTATTGTTTTCCTGTTCCTGTTTGTAGTAATGTTTTTAACTGATTATTGGATTTTAACTTGTATTGTAATGTCTTTTATATTTTGTACGCCGCCCTGATCATACCCATGGAAGGGCGGGATATAAATAAAATTTATTATTATTATTATATCATTATGATTCCACTACTATGAAAAAATTCTATGGAATCCTGGGATTTGCATTTTACAGAAGGGTGCTTACAGTTTACAACTAGAGGGCTCTAGTGCCTCAATAAACTACAAATTCCAGGATTCCATATGATGCAAGCATGCCAGTTAAAATGAAATCACAGTTCTATCACTGTGTAATTTGACAAGGCCTGTCAGGTTTTTTTAAAAAAACAAAACACCTTTGAGCAGAAAAAAAACCTCAAGAGAAAAATATCAACCAGTCAATTTCTGTAAAAAGTCCATGCACACTAGCTAATTGGCCAGAACCTTGTGCTATACGTGAACCTCTTAGATTCAACTTAGAAGATATGATTCTCTCTCTCTCTCTCTCTCCCTCTTTCTCTTTTTGTGTGTTTTTTTAAACTCTTGAGGTTTTTTTGAATGTGGTCTGAGAATATTTGCTAACCCTAAAGCTCTTTTTACTTTGCCTTAGATGCTTTGTCCAACCATTTCTTTGTCTCCATGTTTCACTTAAGATGAAATCTAATAGCAGCTCCAGTTAATATTTGAGGCTTTTTCTATTAATGATAGAAAGATAGAAATACTGTGCTGAAGGAGTATTCTCCTTAAAATCAGTAATTTATAGAATACTCCAGTAAATATGAATGAAAAGAAAAATGCAGTTTTTAGTAGGAGTGCTTGGAAAATGAGATCTTTGAGAATTTTGCTACAATTTGACCTCATTCACACCTCTCAATTCAAATTGTGGATAGGTACTTAATTGTGTCTTGGCTTCCACATTTCCCAAATGCTCCAAAGCTGAAAAAAATAGTATTAAAATATTTCAAGAGAAAATTGGTTGGATCTAGGACATGCCATCTGCTAGCAAAGCAGCTCCATGTGGGGAATATGCTCTTCCATTTTAGTTGAAAAGATCTTCCCACCTCACACCAGGAATACATATATATCTTCACTTTTTTCATTCTTGATGTGAGAACAACAGCAACAACAACAGCAACAACTAAAATTCAAAAGTTTTTCCCCTGTTGGGTGAGAATACAGGGGATGAGCACATTTTTTTTTACGGATTTTTCATTTTTCAGGACATTTTGTGAAACTTTCATTTGCACAAAAAACAGGTTTGTGCTAAAAACATTTTGCAGCACGTTAATGGCAAAAGCTGTGCTTATGCTGAAATCCTGTAACTATTCACCTAAAAGTATGTTCCACTAAACCATGGGACTTATCTCCAAGTGAATATGATCATGTTTTTACTACATGAGCAAATAGAGGGAGAAAGCTGATAACTTAATATGGGGGGGGGGGGGGGGGACAGAACACATTATTTTACATTAGTTATACAATTCAGTAACAGTTTTGACAGCTACAGCCATCACATGCTGAGCAATAATGAAATCTAATAACAGGCTAGTTCATGTACCGTAACACACATTATGGAATTTGGCATCAATAGGGTTATATTGTTGGCAATCCACAGTGCTAGGAGGTTATGGGCAGTTAAATACCTATCAGGAAGAGAGACATCTTCCAGGATAATGACAATAATGAACAGATAGTTGCACAGATGAAATTTCCAATAGATTTGATTAGATACAGATCATCAGTTCTGTTTTCTGGGTGTCTGTCAAGCCCACAAATGCCAAATGTGTTTTCCATTCTCCACTACATTGTGGAATGAAAGCCAGTGCTACTTTTTGAGAGGCTCAGTTGTGAAGATAAAGCAGAAGCAGGAAAGGAGTGCCTGATTCTACATGAGCTTGAATCATTCCGCCCTCTTTGCAACCACATAGAAACTGCCTCTCGGCTGTGCCTGAAGTGTTCTTGTGAAGAGGAAAAAATGCTACAAGATGTGGCTAAAGAAAATGTGTCTGTGGGGAAGTGACCTTTCATGAACCACTCCTAAGGATGTTTTTGTTTTTTTAAAACACACAATTCTCTTAGAAATGTGAAGCAAAAGAAAAACAATCGGGATGAATAGGATTCCAGTCTACTTCGAGTGTGTCTTAGGCTAGCCTTGATTCAGTTTTAGATCTCATGAACAGAATAGTGCATGGAATAAAGAGAGGAAATAAGTACCCAAGAGATGACTGCTTGTTTCTCTCTACAATTTTCTTCTCTTAGAATTCTGTACTTTTCTGTACTTATGGTTTTTCCTTTCTGCATATATTTCAGGTCTGTGGTCATTTTAAAGGAGCAGGATGTGAAACGTTAGTCAAGAGGTCATAGAATGCTTCTGAATAAAAAAGCCAAGGTTAGGGATTAGAATTTGGGTAGTAGTGAGAGACAGAGAGACCAAAAGAGACTTGATCCTAGTGAAGTTTGATCAAGATTTCCTGTTTGCAAACTGAGCATGACCCTTCAGTGGACAATGACAACAACTGCCAGACAAATAGAACTGTGGCTGCTGCTAAACAGCAGAATGAATGCAATTTGACATTGCTTTAACTAACGCCTCAACAAATCTTGCCAAGAAAACCCCACAATAGATTCACCATAAGTTGAAAATGGCTTGAAGGCATACAACAATAAACTTCAATAAGTACATAAATTATAAAACTAAACTGTATTCATACAATGTGGTGAACCATTTGACATTGTGGCATTTTAGGGTGGTGGGAAAAGTGATGGAAAACTGGAGATAGAGTTTGGAAGACCTTTGAGAGTTTACATTTACACACAGTTTGATTTTCGAAATCAATATTTTGAAATAGTTTCAATTAAGAACAGCAGAGTAAGGAGAAAAGAAGACAAGCAATGTTATACAGCAGAAAAAGAAACCCAGGCCAAGTGAAACTGCAAACTTTGCTCATTTGAATGTTATGTAGTCCAAATGTTAAGTGTCAGGAAAAGAAATTCAATCTGACTAAAGCTGAAGCTTTTGCTGGTTTCAATATCATGCAATTTCTTTTCCAGGGAAAGTATGCATTTCTCAGGAAAAGCAGTGTGTGTAAGTGTGTGTGTGTGTGTGTGTGTGTGTGTGTGTGCATGCGCCACTTTCCCCCCATCTCTCAAAATCCCACTGACATACTAGTCCCACTCAATTTCAACTTAGCCTGTGAGACCTCCTTCCCAGCAAGGCATTTTGTATTTTTAGTTATATTTTGTACTTGCATTTTTCTCTTTTAAGGTATACATTTTTATGTATCTACCACATTGACTGAGGGGCTGTACAGTCAGCCCCTAAGAGGTGGTGGGACACCGCCCCTTTTCTAGCCAGATCAGGGTCACAGCAACCGCATGCCGCAGCCATGATCAGGCCTTTCTGGGATGCAAAAAGGAGCTGCAAAAAGTAGTTCCTTTTCTTGCTGTGGAAAGGGTGCCCATAGCCATTGGCGCCACAGCTTTTTGGTGCTCCTTTTGCACAGTGAGTGTACACACTGTACCAAAGGAGCCCTGTGACTCCTCCCGCCATCTGGCATCACACTGTCATAGGGACAGAGTTGGAGCATGCAGTGTGTGGTCACCATGCCCCCACTCTGCCCCAATGCTGGGGTTTATCGCTGGTCTGTACAGCCTCTTAAACATGTTCATGATCATTTCTGTAAACACGCACACTCTTTTAGTCACACAGATTTTTCAGACATATTCATGGTCCAGTGTACATTTTTTTCTCCACCTGAATATGTTGCAAGAGTCAGAATTGTGTAAGTGTTCAAGACAAGATGCATTTTACCCCATCCCCAATCATGGAAGATGTGAAACTGATATTTTTTGTAGTTAAAGACAAAATTATCTGTCATTGGTCATGATGAGAAATACTTCATACATCTGGGTCATAACTTATTTAGATATGATCAGAAATCACTGGTAAATATATCTACTTAGCAGTGTAGATAAAGCATAATATTTATTGATGTTTGGCTTTTTACAATGTCTTTTGTATGCTTGGACCTCTCCCCTCCCCATTTATAGACATAAACATCTAAAGTTCAGGGGAAATTTTAAGAATAGCTCAACACATTATATGTTCTAACAAATAGTTTACTTAGAAAATGGAACATAATTCAAATCTTTTTTAATAAAAAAAACGAGAGGTTTGACTTCACTTGAGCTCATCAGCATTATTTTATTCAATCGGAGGCATAAACCTTTAGCTTAAATGGTTTATGATAATGAAAGAATCTGACATCAAAACATGCATGGAGAATAACAAGGGTGCAATTATCACTTTCAAGAAGGACAGATGGGGAGGCAACTGAAAACAGTTACACAGTTTAATTGTGATCAGCACAACAATCTACTCTGTTTATTATTCTACTGTACTATAGGCATATAATTGCTAATTGAAATTGCATTTACTTTTGGCTTTGCAGCAACACATGTTATTAACTGATCATTTATTAATGAACAGACTTTATCCATTTGCATTATATCTTTTACACTATTTGAAAATATCATCCCTAACTTTCTTTTTTAATGCCAAGCAATAGGAACATTTATCCACAGCTGGTATGTGCATTCAATTATCTACATGTTTATGTGCATGAAAGGACATAAACATAGTGAAAGGACATAGACTAGTGGATTGCCAGTTTGTTGTTGTTGTTGCTGCTGCTGCTGCTGCTGCTGTTGCTTGACTTGAATTAGTTTCTGATCTAAGGTGAACCCTATCATGAGGTTCTCTTGGCAAGATTTGTTTGGGGGGTTATTGTCTTTGCTGCCCCTTTAAGGCTGAGAATGTGTATGACTTACCTAAGGTAACCCCATGTGTTTCCATGGCCAAGTGAGGATTTGGACCAAAGTTGTAGTCTAATGTTCAATCCACTATACCATGCAGGCTCTCCTTGCCCCAGTTTATTATGAAGTATTATCCATTAGAAGGCATACTTCTTTAACACAGAATTTTCCACTTTGAGAAACACATTATTGTCATCATTTAGTTTTATTAATAATGTCTGAAACAAATTGGAAATATATAACTTCAGTTATGAATGAATGAATATAACAATGACCAAATTCAAGTTAGCAAGGGTTAAGAATGGAAATAAGGAAGAAGTTCATTGGTGTGGATTAATAAATGGATAGACGGATGGATGAATCAGTGTCTGCTCTTGGACAGTTTTTCATGTATTCATTTAGAATCATAGAATCATAGAGTTGGAAGGCACCACAAGGATCATCCAGTCCAAACCACCTGGTATGCAGGAACACAAAATCAAAACACTCCCAAAAGATGGCCATCCAGTCTCTGTTTAAAAACATCCAAAAACAGGAGAGTGCATTTTGAGCGAGTGCGTACCACTGTTTAACAGCTCTTGCCATCAGAAAGTTCTTCCTAATTTAGCCCAAATCTCTTTTCCTATGGTTTGAATCAGTTGCCTGGGAGGGCGGCGCCACAATAAGACATGAGCCAAATGTGGATGAAAGGCCACAACTTTATTCACGCAAAACCAGCAGCCAAAAGGTAGGGTTGGCCAAAAGCATGAGGTCTGGATCATCGTACAACCCGCTGTTGTAAGATACTGGCCAGTCATATATCAGCAAGATATCGGGATGAGCTAGGGGCTGATGGAATGCCCTCTCATATCCATGCAACCTACTGATTGCATTCAAATTAAATCCCCTAGTCACCGGGAAGCGGTGCCACTTTATGACCCCCGCAATGGCCACAACACATGTCCTCATCGCTCCCGTGTCCCATAGGGACTCCCGATACAGTGCTATGCAACCATATAGACCATGACCACCAGATGCAGACCCTCTGCTGCCGCCCCAAAGTTGTGACAAACACCAACACCCTGGCGGAGGGCGAGTGGGAGAGCCAAGCAGCAAATGGCACCGTGCACTGGGCAACTGGGTCTAAATAGGCCATGCCCAGGGGGTTGCTGGGAAGGGAGTCACCCCGCCCCCAGAGCAGCCGAACCAATCGGTTGCCCTGGAGGACCGAGGCAACCATAGAGAGGGACTATCCGCCCCCTAGAGCGACCTTTCAGAGGCGGAAGTACCTCCCTTTCCCTCCCCAGCAACCAATCGCCAGCAAGCACGCCCCAGCAAAGCATGCTGGGGCACTCCACCAAGCCTGCGTTGCCGCTCCGGCGGCAACACGGCCTGCCCGCTCAGTCAGGTGGCCGTCTTTTGCTCCTTGTCTCTCAGGAGCAGCAGAAAACAAGCTTGCTCCATCCTCAATATGAGATTCTCAATACGACATCCCTTCAAATGTTTAAACATGGCTATCCTGTCACGTCTTAACCTTCTCATCCCTAGACTCCCCAAGACACTCCTCATAGGGCATATTTAAATCTGTTCTGTTCTGTTCGTTTTTTACTTCAATCTGGACCTATACAAAAAAAGATACTGAATTAAATTTCTACTTAGATATATATTTTAATTTTATTTTCCTCAGTGAATACACATATTAAGTATTTTATATGCATTTTAGTGTACTGTATAAACCAAGGAATGCAATACAAAATTTTGATAAGTGTCAAATCCAAAGAATAGCTATGTTCTGATACACACAGTAACCCAGGCTACCTGCATCCAGTTAGTCCTTGTTGACATGAAAATCTTAACAATTTCTGTAAACACCCCTAAAGCACTGCTGATACTTACACGTCCTTGGAAGATTGGCCTTTTCACTGTATACATAATGAAGTTGAAAGATGGACACTTGAATTGGCCATTGAAGGGAAAGATAATACAGACACTGGTTTCAGGGGCACTTTGCCCCCTCCCACCCCCCCCCCCCGGAACCAGGCTAACCGCCCTCACCATAGCGGGCAGCAGGGGGTACCTTTTCTTCCTCCTCTTTTCTGTCTGCTCCTCCTCTTCTCTTCCTCCCTGCTGTTTCTGCTGCCATGGCTCTTCCTCCTTTTCCTCCTCCTTATCCTTCCTCCTCCTCCTCCTTCCTCCTTCTCCTCCTCTTCCCCCACTCTGTTGCTGCTACTCGTCCTCATTGTCTTTCCTCCTCCTCCTCTTCCTCCCTCCTCCTTCTCCACCACTGCTGCTCCCACTCAAGGGCTTGCCATACACTCAAATCCATGCATGATGAGTCCACAGATATGGAGGGTGGAATGTAGATGAAATAGTAGAAGACAAGATGGAAGGAATGCACAACTGTTCCAGGCAGTTCATATGTCTCCCACTCATCAGAGTTTCCCTTTTCTTAGGATGAATTTCTTGTTTCTTGGAATATTTTGATATGGAGTCTACTGTGCCATTGGTTCACAATGTATTGATCTTCTGACAGAGAAGGGGTATTCTGTTATAACAAAATTATGGAGAAAATGAATGCAGGAAAATGGAACTCTTGATCTTTCCTTGTGTGTAGGAAATGTGATATAATGGTATTCAAATATAGTCTTTGCTGTTTCTTTGTTCAAGAAGTCTTCAGAGCATTTATCACTGAAAAGGAAGAGGGGACAATAGAGAGGAATTGTAAATTTTGATAGCATAATGACGTTTCAAAATCACACAATGTATCAAATAGCTTAGCATTTGGGGGTAAATTGGAGCATAACTCCTGGGCAATTAAACTCCCGTCCCATGTTTCAACTATACTGCCTTTTGTAGAAATGGAAAATAAAACTTTTATAATATTTTGTAAAGAATATTATGAAGTCACATTTTGTCCTTTCTGAGGAAATAAGTAAACATTTTTCTTTTACTTGAGAACATGGAAGTGGACTATGGTTGAGAGATCAGACTGCATGCAGATGATCACTAATTATACATGAGTTCATTAATTGAGTTTCAGACAGAATCCTTGGAGGGCATTTCAGTAATGGAAAATGGAACAGCTTTTCAGATCTATCCTGCTAGTGCAAGTTCATGTGATAAAGAAAATGGACAATCAATTTAATGAACAAGCAAAACTGAAAAACAGAATAGGTTATAGAAGACAAATAACTTTTGCCAGAACAGTCTTAACAAGGTTCCATTGAAATAGATGGACTTTTCCAAGACTGCCCCAGAGCAAATTATTTCTGAACTTCAACCAATGATGGCAGCTCAAAGGACACGAGGTGTGGTTATGAACTAGGAGAAATTGAAACAAATCTTGCACATAAAGGGCTGTATCCAACTTTATGCTAGTGGAAAAAGTTCAAGAACTGGCATTGTTCCACTAGAAAAACTGCCAGCAGCAAAAGAAGCAAAATAGTGTGAGGAATTGCTGGAGATTGAAAAGATTCTTTAAAAAAGTAATTCATTTTCATTGGCTGTTATAGATTACAACACTGTTCCACTTTAACATGCTCTTTCTTGGGATCTGTAGTATGGTGCAGTACATGAAATTCTCTGCTTAAGAGCTCCAGTGCAAAAGTTCTGGGGAAACTTTCATTGTAAAGTCGAAGGCTTTCATGGCTGGCATCCATAGTTTTTTGTGGGTTTTTCAGACTATGTGTCCATGTTCTAGAAGAGTTTCTTCCTGACGTTTTGCCAGCATCTGTGGCTGCCACATAGCCTGAAAAACCCACAAAACACTCTCATTGTTTGCCCTCTGTTGTGACACCAGGAAGTTGTTTACAATGTGTACCACTGTGCCTCCCATCTCTGCACCGCTGGTGTGAGTTGCTCTCTGAGGTCAGAATGAGGCACCCAGCTATGTGACTGATGCAGAACATTTCATTTTTATTGCAGAGTGAGTAATTTGCAATAGCAGCAATGGTGTCCTTCTGACCTATATATTAAATGAAGTTGTTATTGTTGTTTTTAACAGCCTTGAGTCAACTACAACTCATGGTGACACTGTGGATGAGACAGCTCCAAGACCACCCTGTCATTCACTGCTCTGCTTAGTTCCTATAATTTCAGATCTGTGACCTCCCTGACTGAGTCTATCTGATGTGTGGTCTTCCTCTCTTTTTTATATCCTCCACCTTTCCTAGCATTATTGTTTTTTCTACTGGGTCTTGCCTTCTCATGTTGTGGCCAAAGTACAACAGCCTCAATTTGACCATCTTGGCTCCCAGGGATATTTCTGGCTTTATCTGCTAAAGGACCCATTTGTATTTTTGGGCTGTCCATAGTATCCTCAATACTCTTCTGATGAGTTGATTTTCTTATCTCCATTCTTTCCTGTCCAGTTTTCAGACCTGCACATGGTGATGGGGAATACTATGGCTTGGATGATTCTAACTTTAGTTTTCAGTTGTATATCATTTTTTCTTCTTTTCTTTTTTCTTTTTTTTCTTCTTTCCAAAGTTAGCTACTTCTTTCCTCTATAAATTCAACTATTCTGCTCTGACTTTGGTTCCAGAAAGTTCTCTCTCCTCCTCCCCAATGTTTCCCCAAAGAAATCACACAGATTAGCCTGCCTAACAGAGCCATGTAACACGTTTTCTCCAATTCTAATAATTATTTTCCAGACTCCTCCCTATTTTCCTGAAAGTGACTGAGGGAAAGAGATACCCACTCTGATGAATTCCATTGAATTCTAATGACTGAATTCTCGATTCTCAAAATACTTGGGAGAAATAAATAATCAGCCATTTCATGCTATTGATCCAGAATCCATCCAAATTCTCATGAAAATGTGTCAACAAATATGGAATCATAAATTCCCTGGTATTTTTTATTTCTGTGTATTATAGTGAAAGCTGGGCAGTGAAGAAAGCTGACAGGAAGAATATCAGCTAATTTGAAATGTAGTTCTGGAGGAGAGTTGCAAGTACCATAGAATGCCAAAAAGACAAGAAACAAACAAACAGATAAAAAGAAATAGAGTAAACCAGGCCTGAATACTCCCTAAAAGCCAAAGTTGTTAAGCTAAATCTAGCCATTGGACACATCATGAGATGTCATGCCACTGGAAAATGTGACAATGTTTGGTAAAGTGGAAGGTATAGAAAAGGGGGAAGGCCATATTACAAATTGAATTTTGTTTCAATAAAGGAGGCTATGGCCCTAAGTTTGCAACATCTGATTAGGGCTGTGGAAGTCTCCCATACATAAAGTAGCCATAAATCAAAGCTATCTGATGGCAAATAACAAAAACCACAAGAAAATTAGATGTAATCATTAAAAAATAGGGAGACAATAATTTGATGAGCTAATCAAGTTAAAGTCAAGGTATTAAGGAATAAAACCTGAGCATGAAATGTATATTTTGTTGTAGGTATTTTGTAAAATTCATGCCAGCCATACAAGAAGGAAGATGAGAATACTTGTAGGTGGAGGAGAATGAGAAATAACATCAAGAGAGAAAAAAAAGCCTGTGGGTTTGTTCTTGTACATTCTCTCTTCAGCTTTAATAATACATTTGTAAAACCTTTGCAAGTAACTGCTTGCCTTTGTTCACATTTATAAAGAAGTTACTCTTTTTATTGGGAATGAGTCTTGTTCTTGATGTTCCTCCCACATATGCAAACAATATTGCCTTTATTTGTCTCTGAACTCCTGTTCACCTGCTGATGAACTTTTTGAAACTCAAATGATAGAAAAGGATATATGTCTACTGAAGAAGTAAGTTAGGAATGCTATGTTCTATGATGATTGCCATATTATACCTTCCATGACATATTCTAGTAGTGGTTTCTTTTTTTAAAAAAATCAGTAAATTCAACTCTCATTTCATAAAGATGGAAGGAAATGATACACTCCACATTCTGCAATTAACAAATGCTCACTTCCCAAATGGTTAATATACTGTACAAAAGGTAAATAGTCAAGTACATGCAAAAGCAGGTTTTTGGATGGCCTGAAAAATGAGTAACTATGAGAAAACGAACACTGCTCAAGTACTATATTGTGAGGTGCATGAATGACCTTTCCCACATTTCTGTAATTCCAGACAGAGGAAGAGGAAATTTATGAAGCCTTTCAGGAAGGTCACTTCATATGGCTAAGAACCTGTCTACATGGACCAAATAAAATGACCTCCCAACCCCTATCCTCTCAATGGGGAGACTGGTGGATGCATAACCCAAACCCTGGTTCTGATGTGAACAAACCAAATGACATCCATCCCATTCAGCACCAGAACTGGAGTACACCACTCTTAAAATGTACTAAAACACCTGCATCTTTGCTCCAGATCTTCCTGAAAGATCAAGAGCCATCCATTTCAGGCTCTGTTTAACAGATCCTGGGCAGCTGTTCAAAATGCATCCCTCTGAGCTACAGAGAGCTGCTGCCACAATATCTCACTCTGAGGTCAGAACAAGGTGCCTAGCTATGTGATCATACCTGACTGCCTTGTTCTGACCTCAGAGTGAAGTGACCTGTGGCAGTGGTGGATGTGTCAGGCAGCACAACAGAATGTGTACATAAACAGTTACCTGGCATTGGAATGGAGGGTCTTTGTAACAGAGGAGGGTCAGGGCTGTTCCTGGAATATCCTGGCCAGCAGAAGTGGGCACTCTATGTTTTGTTTGATATAATACAAATTGGGTAATATCCAACATTCTCATTTTTTCAGTAGTTAGGCTGGAGTTTCTGGATGTTTGCTACTAGGATATATTGGTGGTGACAATATCCTGTTGTTTGTCTTTAATATATGGTATTCAGTGACACAGTCCTTGAGTAGATTTCCACATGTGATGATCACATAAGAGGCCGTGGTTCTTAACGTTGTTCAACTATAGTTCTGGTTCTTCTGGTCGGTAGTAGATCTGAATCTCAGGCAGAGATAGTTCTTAGAATGAACCTCGGGTTTTTTTATCTTCAAAGAATGTATTTTCCCAATGAGGTCTTGTTGCACATACTGAACGTGGGTAACATCTTGTTGCAGTTCTCACCAGCTTTTCACTAGACTTTTAAGTGGTTAAAATTAGACAGTACTACCAAAGGACTTACGGGGTAAAGGTTGGATTTTTAATAGGGGCAAGGAATAAAATCAACTGAGAGAAGAAATTCTGTCAGATTAGCCTGTAAGCACTAAAATAAAATAAAAAGGTGTAGAAGAAAGTGCATGGCCAGGTTTGAAGGGAACCTGAGAAGCTGTCCGTCAATAGAGGTTGTTCCTCTAGAGAGTTTGGGGGGGGGGGGGGAATAGAAGAGAATGCAGATTAATTAACAAAGTGAATGATGGAAACACTGTACATTTTGTAACTTTTTATGGAAGAGTGGACCAGAGGAGAGGAGAGGAGAGGAGAGGAGAGGAGTAACTGGAACCTGCATTTATTTCAACTTAGGCAGGAGAAAATGTTACATTGTAGGAGCTTCAAGCTTGATCTTTGGTTTCTTGTAATAGAGTGTTAGTTACTTAGAAGCCCACAGATCTAAATAAATTTTTACAACATAGAAACAACATTTATATAGCTGCTTGCTTGCAGTATGATATACATTTTCTTTTCATTATATGAAAGGATAAATTAAGACCAAGCGATAAATACACATTTAATAGCAGAATAGGGTAGTCTGATTTGCATGGTCTTTATTGCTGACATATAATATTAGAAAATATTTGCCATTAATTTGCCTCATAAAATATTAATATCATTGGGCAAAAAATTTACAAGACTTTTTCATTTATGAATTAAAAATGTAGCACTAGTCACAGCTGCATGCTTTTCCTGGGTTTTGTCTCTTTGCCTTAGTATGCACTCGGGAACAATTGAAATTTCCTGCTTTGAAGCTGAGATTTACCTAAGAATATAAGAAAATGCCAGATGAAAGACCTATCTGTTGTATCATTCCAGGGCCAACAGTGGACAACCAGATGGGATGTTCATAAAGAGAACACTACAGTCTTGCCTTCATCCCATATTTTTAAAAGCTTGGTATTCAAAAGTCATGTAGCTTCTGAACCTGATTATCCTCTTGAGCTTTCAAGACTAGGAATGGAAAGGAATTGTATTGATTCTATGAAAATATCCATTGGATAACCTTTCCATTTGCACAGTAATATGTTTCTACACAACTATGCTTCAGTCAGGGGGAAAACTGTGTGCATAAATGTATACATTAGAACATAAGAATATAGGAATTATTGGGCTTTTTGTTCACACGGTGGCCAAATAATTCCTATATTCTTATGTTCTAATGTATACATTTATGTGCACTATTTGGATTAAACAGGCCTGATCTTGCATGACTTTTCTTGTGATCTTACCCCTGCCTAATCCACACACCCAAATTCCACAAAACCAAGGTAGGGGCTGTACATATGGGCGGTGAGATGCTGCCCCATATCATCCCAGATTGGGCCCTAAGCAACCACATGCCCCAGCCTCCGCAGATAGCAAAAAGAAGCCACAAAAACTGGGTTCTTTTTGCTCCCTGGAAGGTGTGCCGGTACACCATGATGATGCCCCTTCCGTGCTGTGCCATTTGGGTGCTGCACCATTTGGGCACTGCTCCAGAGCTGCATCATTGTGGTGTGCACTGGGTAGCTGGTGCTTTTCGCTGGTCTGTACAGGGCTATAGATTACCATCTAACAATAAGACTAATTCAATATCCTAATCAACAATATTAATTCAGTATCCTCAGCCATTTGTATTGACTGGTCTGAATTAAAATGTACACCAAGGTTTCACTGATTTCTAGATTAAAGGTGCACTAAATAGATATACGGGTGGAAAGCAAGGCGTGGGAGAAACTGTCCAAAAAGGACGATTTCCCGGCACCTAGCTTTGGTCTGTGGGGAAGCCGCAGCCTCCAGACCGTGGGACTTCCCCGCAGACCAAAAAGAACCCGCAAAAAGCGAGTTCTTCTTGTGGCACCATTATGATGCTGCAGTGCACCAATGGCGCACTCGCAACATCATAATGGAGCCACGACGTGCAGATGCTAGGCGTCTGTCATGTAATGATGGCGGCACCCATCTGTACAGGGAACCACCATTTTGACGCCTTCGTCACGTGCAAGGAGAGTCTAGAAACGCCACCCCTCACATATGACGAGGGCATCCTATCATGCCCATCTGGATCGGGCCCAAGACATCAAATGGTGCTGCCCTGATAGAATCTACAGATCCCCCTCTTCAGCAGACACACAAGTGCAGATACACACATGTGCATGCACTCATACACGTTTGCGTGTGCGCGCACACACACACATTTGGAATGTCACTTTTTTGTATCACTTACCAACTTGCAGAGGACAGGCATCTGATTGTAGCAGATTCATTCTGCTTTATTTTTCATTTAAAAAGGAACTAAGGCAAGTTTAAATGAAAAGCTATTCCCCTGATTGTTATCTTGAAAACATCCACATCACACTGTTATTTGTTTGCCTGGAGATGGTTCTTCAGATTTGCTTTGAGTGCTGTATCATTTATGCAGCCTCAGTGGCAGATGACTTTTGTCTAATCAAACATTCCTGACTTAGTTAGATCTGTAATAAAAGATTGTGCAAAGAAAACAATGTCCAGACTCCAATTTGTAACAGAGGATTTGGAGCTGGAAAGAACAAAAGTAGATATCTGCTGGGAAGTAATAATTCTGCAGGCAGCATGTGTAAGTGAGTATAATCAGCTGATGTGCCAGCTGCATCCATTTGGAAAACTTAAAGATGCTAGTAACCTTAAGGCAGGAGTTTTGCAGTGTGCTCTACAATGGGCTATCTTTGTACTAAGTTCATAATCTTCAGTTAGTGCAAAGCACAGCAGCCAGACTGATCCCTAGTACATCTAGGAGTGAGCATATTACACCAATATTAAAATACCTCCACTGGCTGTCAGTTAGTTGGTTATTATTTTTAGCAGCTTTGAATGCATTATTACCTTGCTCATCCAGATACCTTGTGTCTTGCTTCTTTTCTCTTGTGAACCTGACCTAGTGTTTCTTAAGGTCATTGTGACCTCTCAAGAACATGCTGGCTCCAAATATGAAATATGAAATATGAAACATTAAATAAAGGGACCTCAAACACAGCTCAGGGTACTTAGGGTGTGGTAACAATCCACTCCATACATTCAGGCCCTCTGGGGGACATTTACTTCAACTGGCCAGAACTAGGAGCGCTGGTGGCACAGTGGTTAAATGCCTGTACTGCAGCCACTCATTCAAAACCACAATATTGTGAGTTCAATACCAGCAAAAGAGCTCAAGCTCGACTCAGGCTTGCATCTTTCCGAAGTCACTAAAATGAGTACCCAGATTGTTGGGGGCAATTAGCTTACAATTGTAAACTTCTTAGGCACTGCTAGTTTGGTATGAAGCTGTTTGTTTTTGTTTGTTTTAGACTGGTAGCTGTCAGAAGAAATTTGACAGCTAAACATGCTGTCTGATTTTAAAACAGTATTAAAGACCTATTTTTTCCAGAAGGCCTACCTATTCAACTTTAAATTATGAATTTTAAACTGGTATATTTTGCAATTTATTCTGGATAATTTTAATAAGTTTATGTGTTTTAATTTATCAAGTTTACATGGTTTTATGTTTTTATGTATGTTGTACCCTGCTATGAGAATTGGGGAGAGGAGGAGGAGGAGGAAAGAACATGAAGCTAGGTTTTGCATCCTGTGAACACACAAAATGCACATTGTTATCTACAGCCCTTCTCAGTAAGGCCCAAGTGTGCAAAGGGGGATATAACTCTTAACTGGCCAATATTATTTTCTATGTGGGTTTGATTACTTTGTGTTAATGTGCTGTCTTCTATTACAGTACAATGTAAAGTCTGAATCCCAAGTTTTGACCATGAAGAGTGTAACTACACTATACAGTTATAGCAATTAGATGCCACTGAAATTGTTAGGTGTCCATCTTATAGATTTGTGGAATGTATAGTTTGGTTAGGGGCTTGGTGGTATAGTAGTTAAATGCTGGTATTGCCGCCACTCACAGCCACAAAGTTGTGAGTTCGATCCTGCAGGGCTCCAGGATCCACTCAGTCTTCCATCCTTTCATAGGTCAATAAAATGAATACTGTACCCAGCTTGTTGGGAGCAATTGGCTTACACACTGTAAACTGCCTTGTTGTTGCTAGTTCACTGATAAGTGGTATAGAAATGTACTTGCTTTTGCTATTCCTCTTTTGAATTTCCTGTGAGAGTGCTCTAGTGTTTGGAGGAGTGCATCACTGATGTGGTATATACATTTTGGTATATACAAACATTTACTTTTTGTAGGAGCAGAGGTGCCACAATCAAAAGAAACAACAACATGGCCCCCCATTGCTACCCAACTTTACAAGTAGTGAAATAAATATATATTTTTGTGATAGGGAGAACGAGAGTGGAAAGGAATGTATCATCAACAGAAGAGTTCCACTTATGACACCATTGTGAAGGATCATTATCGTGAATGTGGTGTACAGGGAATGGCCAGAGCCAGCCATTTGCCATTAGGAGAACCTTTGACAGTGACACAGAAGCACAAAAATATTGGGCATCCCCATTTTCTTACCCCTTTTTCATATCCTTCCTCAAAGCAAGCTAAAAGTTATCCATATAAAATTTTCATTATTCACTATTTTGACCATTGTGAGGAACATTTCACAGCATTCATTTTGTTGGAAGATGATTCTTATACTGAAATATTTTCCTTCATTAGAGAGTCTATGCTTAATCTCACCAACTTGGGTCTTGAGGGGAAGTGTCCCTACCTTTCATGGAATTTAAAGGCATATAAAGCCTCTGATAAAGGAGCTCCTTTTAAAAAAGACTTTTAATGTTCTTCCAGCCCTCCTTTTCTCTTTGTCTTCTGCCTAGCTGAAATTTTTTAGAAGCATCCACATTGAGAGGGTTACGGAGGGCTGCAGATACATAGAATTTCAGTACCAGGTTGCAGCAGCATGTCTACAATAAATGTTGAACAGGAAAATAATGGGATTTTCTTATAGAACACTGTGGTTTTATGTGCTTGCCTACAAAAGGCAAGGGAAGCAGCAGCTGCCTCCAAAGTATCTTACTGAGCATTTTTGAATAATTCTATACATGGTCCAGAATACTTAAGGGAACATCTTCTTCCGTACTGTCAGTCCCGCACACTGAGGTCCTCAGGTAAGAACTTACTTTAGCCAAAAAAAAAAAAAAAAAAAAGCTAGGCTAACGTCTGTCACTCAAAGGTCTTTCTCTACTGCTGCACTGAAGATGTGGAACGATCTGCCAGAAGAGATCCGCCATATCCCCACTCTCACAGACTTCAAAAGGGCTCTTAAGATGGATCTCTTCCGGCAAGCATTCTCAACATAGTTAACTCTAGCTTCCTCCCCTGTGTATGTTTATGAATATGATCTCAGTTTTCTGATGTATGTCTCTCTGCCTGCCAAATTGTTTTTCATTTTAACCTAATGCTGTATTGCATTTTATTGTTTTTAAACTCTTATTGCTTAATTCTAGTTTTAATATTGGGGAGGGGGTTGGGAAGGGACCATTTAGTATTTTATTGTAATGTATTTTTACTGTTGTAACCCACCTGGATTCCTAGTGATTGGGCAGGCTATAAATTATTATTATTATTATTATTATTATTATTATTATTATTATTATTATTATTATTTATTATTATTATTAAACACAGCACCAAAAGGAGCACCGGAAAGTGCTGCCGTGGCAGCAAAGGCGCCTTTTCCCCAGTGTGAAAAGGAGTGGCATGTTGGGGAAAGGCTGGATCGGGGGTGTGGCATGTAGTTGCCATAGCCCCAATCCAGAGCTGAAAGCGGAGGCAGCAGGCCACTCCAAAGGGATGGTCTATTTAGCCCCTAAGTCAGTATGTAACAGTCATAATTGTATAACTCCACATTACACATTTGTAACTGTGAGACAAGATTCCAACCAGGATGTTGCATTTGACAAGATCTTCATAGCAACAGTAGTATATAGAATATCACAATAGTATATAGAATTTATTCACACATGTTTCTAATGGGGGAAAATCCTTATTGTGTTGTTTAGGGTTTAAAGATAATGCATGGAAAGTGCTTAATATGTACTCCGGGATTCTGAAATAAAATACTGTATCTGTTGTAAATTAATTATCATGTAAATATTGTATATTGATTGAGTATGGGTTTGGGTAAATAATTTGTTGCTCTTTTTATTTTATTTTTAATGTAATTCTCAATGGAACCACCATGGCATATTTATAGATAGTTTTGGGGGATTTTTAAAGTCAGCCTTTGATAACATTTTTGCTCAGATGTATATTGTTGTCTCTCATTAGGGATTCATTGTTTTTAGGATTCTTGTATATAATCCTGCAACAATTTACACGGAATTAAAAAAATAAATAAGTACAATATTCACGACATGGTCTTACAGGAAAGACTGAAAATCCCTGCTTAGACAATATCCTTTAATGGATGGGATAAGCTAATGAAAGATGAAAGGATACTAATCCAGAAATGAGCTCATTGCATGCTGCAGGTGCACAAGACACCCGGAACGGAATTCAAGAAGATTTTTTTGTAGCCCATTGGCTGCAAGTGCAAAAAGAATGTGTGACAACCACAAAGATGGTTGTTGTACAAAGAACATGAGAGATCGGTGAGGGACAGAGATGAGAGAAATGTCATCCATGTCTGTCACCTGAGGTCATTTTTGCAGCCATGTTGGCTATTCTCCCCCCAGTTGGACAGCCTAAAAATTGCTTGGCCCAGAAACTGACTGGTACAGCACCCTCCCAAGCCTGTGGGTGTGCTATTGACATTTTTAAACATTTAGGTGCATTTTAGCACATCTCTCACTTCTTAAAGGTTCATATTGGCTTCCTCTTCCAAACAGTAAGTGACATCTTGCTTACTGTTTGGAAAATATAACAGGCTTCAAACATGCCCCCCCCCTCAATGAAGCAAATGGGCCAGCAGCACCTCTGGATTCAGGAATTTATTAGCCATGGAAGGGAGATACAAAGGGGGGATGCAACACCTTTGTATATTGCCTCCTTTACAAGAGATGTGATGATGAGGTAACTCCTGCTGTAGGACCTTGTCAAATTCCTCACCACTTATCTTGTAAAGCAGTCAATTTGACAAGGCCCTACTATACTATATTACAGTCTCTATAGGGACCCAAAAGACCTAGCCTTCCCCATTGGAGATTGCTCTTCAGATGTTGGTCTGATCTTTCTGCACAGACCTGGATGACATTTGAAGCCATGGTAGATTCTGAAGAGTTGAATCTCTTTTTTATTTTTTTATTTTTTTACAATTTCCATGTCAGGGTGCTCTGAAGTTCGGCTCTGTTTGTTGTTGTTTTGTCTTTGAAATGCTGTTGCTTTCATTAAGAATATTATTTCTGAAAACTGTGATCAAGTCATGAAAAATTTATCTTTGTGTCTTTCTTAACTATTGCACTGATACAGTATGTTGAAAAATTATTTAGCCACTACATATCTGAATGAACAAACAAAGCCCAGACGAATGTCAGGAGGAGAATGCAGAACAATTAAAAGCCTATCCAAGCCCTAAAGAAATAAAAATGGACTAATGAAATCCGAATAATGGTTTTTTTTAAAAAAAAGTGGTGTTTAACATACATGTGTGTGTGTGTGCACGCACGCACACACACACACAGACTTCCATCCCTAAATTGCAATCCCAATCAAAAATAGTTGGCCATTTCACTAAAACTGTTGAATAATAAATTTAAGCATAATCGTCATAATAATATTAAGAAGAAGAAGATGAAGAGAAAGGGGCTACTCCTTTCTCATTTGTGTCACTGGTGCAGCCATGTAAAGGCTGCGCCAGTGACACAAACCTGGAAGGAGCTCCGTTTCAGAGCTCCTTCTGGCGCCGTGGAAAGGGCGCCGCAGGCACCCTCGCGCGGCACCAGGACGTCACTTCTGCACTGCTCCATTTGAATGCAGCACAGTTGTGACGTCCCAATGGCGGCACCCATGTAGAATGGGCGCTGCCATTTTGTATGTACTGTGTACGTACTAGGGTTAGGGCATCCGGAAAGGACTCCCTTTCTTAACCCTAGTACGTACTTTTTACGTACCTGGAACGCGCCATTGCTACCTTAAGGAAGAAACATAGGCGCGTTACAGACCGCCGTATTGCGGCGGTCTGCTGCCACCGCCGATTGCTGCGTCCAGGAACCGCAGTATCCGAACGGCGCGGTTCCTGGATGCAGCAAAGAAGGAGCACGAAAATCTCGCTCCTTCTTGCAGCCCGGAAGAGATGCCGTGAGGTGCTAGTCACACACTCACGGTGTCACTTCCGCCGTGCAACGTGCGGATGCAGAGCGTCCATTACGTCAAAATGGCGGCGGCCATGTGGAATGGCCGCCGCCATTTGTTACAGACTCTGGAAGAGACGCCCCTTTCTAACCCTAGCACAGACTGAGTCCATCCTAGGGTGCCTGTTTGTAACGAGCCTTAGTGAAGAAGTATACTCTTAGTATGTTTAGCTACAGAATGAAGGGGATGACAGAAGATCAACCTTTTGTGCAGAGTGGAAAACATAATGGGATAAAAAGGCACTTGGTGTTTTGCTCTCCTTTTGGAGGTGAGAACTTTTGTAGCAGTTGGAAAATTCTCAAAAGACTGTCCTGACCAGTATCAAGCCAATGGCAAATGAAGACTTGGTTCTATATTATTGTACCAGACAGAAAAAATCACTTTCCAATAAATATTGTATCTTATAATATTTTCCCTATTAGACATGGTGTTCCTCAGAGGTATTTGTTCCACTTACTCATGATGGAAGACAGAACCCTATCTTTTAGCACTGCCAACTTGACATTTGCTCAAGGATTAAATTCACAAACTCCTTCATTTGCCAAAGCCCTCAAACCTTCAGGAGATCAGATGATGCTTAGAGTGAGATCTAGGCACTGGTTAGATTGACTTTATGCACTTTAGAATCCTGGGAATTAGACAATTTAAAGGGCAAGTAAATTCTCATAAAGAGTTCCTTTATATATTAGCAGCATCTTCAGACACCGCATTAAAAATAACAGTGTATGTTCACACTTTTACCAATGTAAAGGACACTAGTCTAGATGGCTGTCATTTTTCCCTTCTTGTTTTTATGATTTAAGAAACATATAGCTAAGGCATTTGCATCAGAGAAAGAAAAGGTAGAAGGAAACTGTTAATGTATTTAGTTAATTTGTTTGAAAAGCTAAACACCTAATTCAATTGCATTTACATTAGAAGGAATATATTAACTATGAAATTTATGCTAAACTACCATGTAAATTCAAACCAAATGCCTATTTAATGCCTTATCAGTATGAAATTGAAAAATACCATTCATTATTTTATTCCCTGTTCCTCTCTTGTCCCTGTTTTGTGAGAAAGAGACAGCTACATTAAAAAAAGAAAACTTTTTTTCTCATTTGCCAAAAGCCTTTCTTTTGCTTTCTGCTTCTCATTCCTTTATGGCTTAATCTCATTAACCTTCCACTCATTAACCATATGGATCCCAGCAAAAATCCTGGATTTAAGCACTTCAGACTTCAGAAGTGAATTCAAAATCCAATTTAATATGACAGATAAGGAGCTTCTGTGCTGTGTCTGGTATAAAACATAGGAGAATCATCTGGACTCAAAGAAAATCACCTCCCAATCTGCACTTTCTACTTGTTGCTTTAAAATTTTTGAAACCCGGAATTAACTAAACTAGTGTCCTTTATTTATGAAACTTTAAAAATGGTTTTCATCATGTGACTATATTTACCCAAGCTTGTGGAACTCACAGAAAGCAAGAAGTAGCTTTGCAAGCATGAGTTGGGAAATTATATATATATATATATATATATATATATATATATATATAATGTTAGTCTCTTATTTTTTTAAAAAAAATTCCAAAAAAATTTATTACAGAGTGTATAATACATATCATACAATCATGTTTCATATTATAATTTGCTTCCCCCAACCCCCACCCAAATAAGAAAACAGCACAGAGAAATTTACAATCCAATCAAATTAACAATCGATTTCAGAGATATGGAAAATATTACTGATAACAAAGTAAGCCTTGTTCCAATTTAATTTATTTCTCTATCCAAAAGCAATCACTGCATGAGCAGCTTTTAAAAATTGTTTTGTTACATATTTTTGATTATTATTCAATCCTAATTCCCCTAAATTGAGAGTCAAGCAATTTCCTTTACTTAATTGTATTTCTATCCCTATAATTGTATTTATCTGTTTCTTAACCTCTGTCCAAAATTGTTGTACAAATCAACATTCCCACCACATATGTATATATATTCCTTTAACGCCACATTCATGCCAACATTTGGATTGAAATTTGTCATTTGTAAATGCTAATTGGTGTGGTGTCCTATACCATTTTCTGATCATTTTCATTTGTTGTTCTTTTACATTTGTGTTTTTAATTTTAACAATTTCTTGTAGCCAAATTTTAATTTTATCTGTATCAATCAATAAATCTTTTTCCCAGTTCAATCCCTCTATCATTCTAAATTGGGTTATTAACATATTTTTATAAATTTTTCCTATTAGTTCTTTTCCTCCTTCTAATTTTTTAAAAATTATTTCTTCTAATAATTCATTTTGGTCATCAATATTTAATTGTGTTTCATCTAGTAATTTTATTATCCCTTTTATTTGAATCCAATATTGCTTACCTATTAAAATAGTTAATTTTTCTTCCTATAGTCAAGCCTATCTCTTATTCAATTAATTAATAGGTTAATTAATCACTTATTTCTGGAATTCAGGTAATGATAAAAAATTGTACTTAATCACTTTGGTCTAAAAATACAATTAAATTGCTCTTTTATATTAGAAAACTTCCAAATTAGGACCAAAACACACTACAGAAATAATCCAGTTTGAAACCACTTTAACTGTCCTGGCTCAGTGCTAGGGAATCCTAGGAATTGTAGTTTAATGTGACACCAGAGCTCTCTCTGATAGAGAAGGCTGAATGTCTCACAAAACTACAGTTTCCAGAATTCCTTAGCATTGAGCCTGGGCAGTTATAGTGGTCTCATATTGGATTATTTCTGCAGTGTGTTTGGACTTGAATTAATAACTTACTTGATTTTTTTTCTATTGGTTCATGGCTCTGGTTTGTTTGTTTTTTTAGGCTGTAGAGATGACTTTTCAAATCTAAAGCCTTTTTTTAAAAAAAAAAAAACTGTATATGCCGTATGACTAGCTAAAGGAATAATTGGTGCACAACAGAGATGCGTGAGATTTTCACTTTATATTGTTGATTGCTGCCAAGTTTGTGTCAAATTATGGAAGCCCTATGGATGGGAAGCCTCCAAAATACCCTATTATTAACAGACCTGTTAAGATCTTGGAGCTAAGCAGACTCATCTCTGGTTAATACTTGGATGGGAGACACCTAATGAATACAAGGTGCTGTAAACAATATTTCAAAGAAACGAAGTGGCAAAGCCATCTCTAAGTATTCACTGCTTGACAAAATGACATGAAAAATTCAGGGCGGAGGTCACCATAAATTGACAGGCAACTTTAAGTCACATACACATAAACATAAGATCTTGAATACCCAGGTCTATGGCATCCTGGATTCCATTTTAGGTTGCCTCATGGAAGAATTGTATTCTATAAATTCAGTGCATGAAAAGTGAGGTAGAATACCATTTGACTTTTTTGGTGGACCTAAAACTATTCAATATCTGTTATTCTGTGATAAATAAGCACATCGTTGTTTTGCATAGAAAACAGCATTTTCTGTACAGGAACCATCATTTTCTGCATGGAAAATGATATTTAAATGAAGAAATAATTCACATACATATACTCTGCAAATCAATCATGTGCAGCTTCTATGTGTCACAAATCCCCAGTCACAGCTTTTTCCCCCTGTGCATAAAACAACATTTTTATGAAGGGTTTAATATTTCTGTGCTGAAATATTATTTTCACACAGAAAATGTTGTTATCTGCACATAAAATGTGCAAAACAACCACAAGCAAATTTTGGGCAGAATAATTCATGAACTGCAAAGATTCCCATCAACCTAGAATAATTCTTCTCAGTGTCTCAACACTCAAAAACATGTTTTGCAATCATTTTAAAAATGTTTTCAAATATTCTCTCCATCCTTAGAGCAAGGTGGTAGGGAATATCACATGGTGCAAAATCGTCTGCCCCAGTGGTGTCCCACACTGAGGTGTCACCTGGTGCAGAGGGTGGGGCTTCAGTGGCAGAGCCAAAAGGGCATACACCCAACTCCCTGTCCTATGTGGCTTTACTTGGAAGTGATGCCATGGTGCGCATCAGGGAGCTGGGGGAGCTACTCGCCAGGTGTCAACTCCCATATGGGGTGTCACTTGGTATGGTCCGCACCCCCCTGGTGATGTCACTGTCCTGCCCTATGCTCATCTGTTGTCTTCAGGTGCCATGGAGATCGTTGTCCCATTGCAACTGTTGTGTCTTCAACTGCCCTGGGTCTGATTTAAAGGCACAGTCAGAAGACACAGACCCTGAAGACTTGGAGGAGGCTGAGACGGGGCAGATCTGGGGTTGCC
The DNA here is from genome assembly GCF_019175285.1 of Sceloporus undulatus. Taxonomy (NCBI): domain Eukaryota; kingdom Metazoa; phylum Chordata; class Lepidosauria; order Squamata; family Phrynosomatidae; genus Sceloporus; species Sceloporus undulatus. The sequence continues at coordinate 22,365,406 of NC_056525.1, read as the reverse complement.
TGCATCTGCAGTCCCAGAGGAGGCTTAAGAAGCTGCAGAGGGACAAACAGACTCTATCGACTCTAGGCTGCAGGTGCTAGGACCTGTGGAGTGAAGACAGGTCAAGGAGTCTTTGAGGTGTTCTTCCAGGCTAGAAGCCAAGAGGAGAGCTAATAGGTTTCAGCCGAGAGAAGCAGAGGCCTTTAAAAAGATCTCCAGCTGCAGAGGTTCTTTCCAGCTGATAATCAGTATTGTAGTTTTGTTGTTTTTGTGTTCCTTGCTCTTTGATTCATGACTCTGGTTATCTGACCACTGGACTTGCCTTGTGACTGTGCTCTTACCTCTGCCCTTTTCTGTGACTGACTGGTATTGTATGGCCTTCGGCCTGGACTCTGTACTATTCCTTTGTATACTCCCCTGCTGTGCTGTCCTCAGTAGAGGTAAGCAGGACATGTTGAAGAAAGATTCAAATACTTACCTAGGAAACTTTTGTATATGAAACAGGAGGGGTGCTATCTGGATGGAGATTTAGGGTTGAGGTTGTCTCTGACAGTAAAATTTCTTGGGCCATACAGTTTATTCCAACATTTATAACTTCTAGACCAGCCACGTTTCTGCATTTATCCAAGTGTCTAATAAAAAAAGAATATATCACTGATATCAGGTTGAACCAAAGATTGGACATGCATGCAGGTAGAATGTGAAGAAACACAATTAAGATTGAGCAATTTTTACATTTTTCAGTGGGATTAGGGGTGTTGGATATGGAAATGATTTAAGGCAATATATACTGAGTAAAGAGCCAGTGTGTTGTGTAGGAGTTTGAGTGTTAGACTAACGTTCTGGAACACCAGGGTTTGAATCCTTGCTTGGCCATAAAAATTCACTGGGTAGTCTTGTGCGGGCCACATTCTCTCAGCAACAGAGGATGGCAATGGCAAACACCTTTGAACAAATCTTGCCACGAAACTCCTGTGATAGGTTTGTTTTGGGTTTGCCATAATTAAAAAATGAGTTGAAGGCAACAACAACCTGCTGAATAAAGGTCAGAATTTAATTATGTCAGATGTTGGTGCGTTACAGAGCGCCCAAGAAGGGCACTCTGCCGCCACCGGTGGTTGCTGCATCCGTGAACCGCAGCGGCCAAACCGCGCAGTTCCCGGATGCAGCTGAAAAGAAGCGTCGAAATGGCGCTTCTTTCTGTGCCCCGGAAGTGGCACTGCAAGGCACTAGTCGCACACTCGCAGCATCACTTCTGCCACGCGCCGTCCGGACGCTATGCGTGGAACGGGAGCCGCCATTTTGTACGGACTCAGTCCCTACTAGGGTTAGAGGCGTCCGGAAGTGACGCCCCTTTCTAACCCTTGTACGGACCCAGTCCATACTATAGGCCCGTCTGTAACAGGCCAAAGTTTCCCTTAAAATAATATCCAGTAGTCTGTTGGCAAGTCTTGGTGGGTTTTTTCTGTCTCTCTTCAAAGGGTATTGCTTGTCATTTCTGGAATACTGTATGAAATGTTCAGTTGGATGTAAACTTCTAATGTCTGCTTCTGTGGCAATATGTAAACATACATCCACTAAATACAGTATAATAAATCCAAGAAGAAAACATAACTGAATTTTATGCTGCAGGCAAAACCACTTCTGAGTATTCCTTGCCTAAGAAAACCCTATAAAATTCATGGTGTCACTATTAGTCAAGAGATAACTTGAAGGCAAATCATACACACACACACACACACATAGAAAACTCTTGCTGTTGTATTATTAACTATCAACCCTATTTAGATGCTCTGGAGATTTGCAAAATCACTCCTGCCTGTTTGTAAATATAAGGGGGCTTCCAAATTCCCAGTAGTCAATATTGTTTTTTATTGTTAAAGTTTTAGGATGATTTCAAGTGAAAATGGACAAACAGACAAATCTAGGAAACTTTATAGAATTGATACCCAAAATCAATTTGAAAAAAATGGTTAGAACTGTAAATGGAAAATGGGTTTATTTTGTATGCTTTATAAAACTAAAGCTATTCTAAAACAATCCATAAAATATATCATTCCGTTTTGTTTTAGAAGTACCAATTTCTTTACCCATCATAATCTCTCTTCCACCCCCACAAAATTACCAGCGCAATATAGGATGATACAAGAATCCTCACAAAAGTAATGGAGAATAATTTGTGAAACTTCTGGGAAAGTTATTTTTATATTTCATATGAAAGTTTCCTTTGTAAAGGGAAAAAAAGTTTCCTTTCTAATACTTTTTTTGCAACACTAAACATACCAAAAAAGAAAACAAAGTCAATTTATTTTTTAGAGTCTTGAAGTCAGATATACATTTGGCAATAAAACAACATTAAGGCAATGAAATGGCATCTTATTTCTGCAACCTAGAATGACATTGTCAGCATTGAGCAATAGATGCTACACAGAGCAGATTCAGAATGGAGAGAGGGAGGCATTGTGGCGGGGGGAGAGTGCTTTTGAAGCTTATAAGGTAATTTTAAAATAATAATAATAATAATAATAATAATAATAATAATAATCATTTAAATATCATGAATTTTGTACTTACCAGCTCCCCTTTCAAAGGATTACCTAAATTTATCAGAGAAATCAATGTGTTTCCTTTCAGCTTGTCATGCTCTCTGGGTTAGAGAAGACAGATTCACATGACTATGCTTTGATGATCTTAGGTTCAACTAAGAAATATGTTGGTTTCACTTTCTTCCAAATTTGAAATTTTCAATCTCAAATTATTTCTAGTCCAAATATGAAAGAATTTGTTAAATTCTTCAAAAAATAAGCTAAAATAAAAAGCATCCTCATCTTTCAGGAAAAGCAAAATAAAGAGTGCGCGCACCCGTCCATGTACAGACACCTGTCAGCAGAAGCGGTGTCATAGGGCTGTGTTGCAGCCCTTATAACAGGGCAAAAAAGGAGCCGCCCAGAGCGGCTCTTTTTTAAATGCGCATCTGTACAGCCACATGTGGATGCTATTGCACAGCTGCACAGCAAAGTGGGGTGGCCTTTTGCTGCCCATGTGCCTAAGTTAGCTCTATACTATGGATGTAATTCTTTCCTGATTTAATTCTCAAAAGAATATACAGGCAATTTTATCAATTTTCTCCCTGCCTCAAGAAATTATTTTAAAAGTGTGCAGTTCAGAACTTATGCTGCACAAAATTCACAGTTTTTTTTTACAAAAAACAATATTTTCTACATAGAATACAATATTTGCATCTACATAGAAAAAAAATATTTTCTGTGAAGGCAATAATCCCCATGTACAATTTTTGGACAAACCCAAATAATGAATCAGTCCAGATTTCTCCATGTCAGTATTTCCCAACATTTAAGAAATGTGTTTTTTCAACCATGTGTTGAATTTTTAAAAAATATTATTTCTATCCTTACGCTATATCTGAAAATGTACTTACTATAGACTCAGGCCTTAGAAACACAGAAGGGTTACTGTTTTTAAATTTGCACATTTCAATCTTACTTCTATTATCATTGGACAGATAAAGCTCACCTCCATTCAGTAACTTTTTTTTAATTATAACCAGAGGGATTTCTCTTTTTATTGCTTCTTCTGTCTTCCTATTAGGTTACATAGTTAAATTAGAATGTATTCCTTTTCTATTAATTATAAATAAGTATATCTTGGAAACATTATTCACTAGAAACTGTGTGCTCAGTGTCTGGTAAATTCATAATCTAGAGATTTTCCTTGTGCATATCAGATGAGTCTCTCCATTAAATCCTATACCAGAAACCCAGCAAGTCTCATACCCAAATATCAAGAAAACGTCTGGTGTTTAGTTCCCCTGTTGAAGTGTTTATTCTAAATGGCAGTGCCCTCTGGCTTACTTGGGGCAATGGCAAAGCTTGGAAAATTTGCTTTCTAAAGCTCTGGGCAAGAAGAATGACAAAAAAGTAAAAATGCAACAGCAAAAGGCACCAACTAAACAATGCTTTTTCCCCCATTAAAGAGTGCTTATTTTTGCTCTTCCCCTCACGTTCTCTATTGCAGTGAAAGAGGAGAAGTCTCACAGCTGTCACTGCAAGCCCTTAAATATCCATGCGTATTTTTCAATTTAAATGGATACATTTCCGAAGTGGAGCATTTCTGTGAATGACTGGCATTAATTTCTTTGATGCCAGCTGGTGCTGTGGATACCAAGCCTCAAATACAGGAAAGTAGTTTTATGTACTTGAGATTAAACAGTGTACTGCAAACTCCATTTATACCACAATTTCTGACTGAAACATGGCAAATCTAGGCAAACAAAAGAAGGCAGAAAATAAAAAGAGAGAGAAAGAGAGAGAGAGAAAGAGAGAATAAAACTTGTAAGTCGGAAAACATAGCTCTGCAGCAAGAATGGACAATATGTAGTTTTCCAAAGGAGATGAACTGCAACTTCCATCAGCCACCACAGCCAATGGTGGGAAATGCTGGGAATTCCAGTCCAATGATATCTAGAGGTCCACTGGTCCTTCCACAGATACATTCTATGGGTGGGATCCTGACTCTAGCTCCAACTATTGACTTTATAAGAAGCTGCTGAGCAGAATTTTTCACACATTGCATTGTTAAACTGGAAAGTCACTCTCACAAGAAATAGTAGTGGACACCAACTTAGATGGCTTTAAAGAGAGGAGAATAGGGACATTCATGGGTATGGGAATTTCATTAGGTACTAGTCATGATAGTGTCAGGGATGATGGGAGTTGTAGCTCTTCACCTCTGGCTTTAACTCACCACCTTGTTATGCAGTGGAGCTGACCAGCTTTGGTCAGTGGTTAATGCTTTTCTTCCAAAGCAGCAGAGTTTCAGAGAATAGGCTGAAGACCCTGACAAACTCTCCAAGCCTTCTCACTCTTCTTCCTGAGATGTCTTCAAACTTCTCCAGGATTCTGCTGGCTCTTGTATCTTCACTCAAGACACCAGACAACTCAGTAGTCTTATATAAAAGATCTACTTTATTCTACTATATACAAATACTCTATGCCCTCACAATCTCTACAATCTCCAAAATACTCCAACTATCCACAACTACCCAAACTACTCCACAAAATACATAAGCAAACATAGCAATTATTATAGCCATTGTTAAACACCACCCACTTAGTCAGTTTCCACCCAGTGGGCATGTACATTCATTTTGATTGGTTCACATAGTTCAACCCATACTTAAGAATTTCATCATTTCACCTTGTACACTTAATGAATCTCAGGTGCTTCCAATTGTACATTCTATAATTCTGTCCTTGGCATTCAAGCCTTCTAAATTACATTAGCTTTTTCACCTGTGTGGCTTCTTAATTGCTTTTGCTTAGTCATTGTGACTCTCACATACATGTTTTATTTCTTCTACTGTATATCCCATGTTGCATTCTCCTTAACAGATAGATAGACTAGAGGTCATATGGCTAAAATGTACAGAATTGAACACACACACATATACACACATGCAAAAACATGCTTTAGTACAGAGATGAAACTGCCAACAAACAATTTGATGTCCTTTCATGACACACAAAATCTGTTTGAGGTAGCCATTACACCCCAGTAGTGTGCTGTGGTTTTCCGCTGCTCTCAAACAAGGAAAGTAATACATGGAAAGTCATATTTTGCTGCTGTTATTAAACTACTTTGAGTCTATCCCAACTCATGGGGAACCTGTGAATGTGACATCTCCAAGACTCCTTATCCTCCATTGGTCTGCTTAGGTCTTGTAAATTCATACCTGTGACCTCCTTAATAAAGTCCATTCATTTAGCATGCACTCTTCCTCTCTTTCTACATCCTTCCACCTTTTCTGGTATCATTGTCTTTTCCAGTGTGTCATGCCTTCTTGTGATGTGGCCAAAGTACAAGAGCCTCAACTTAATCATCTTGGCTTCCAAAGAAATTTCAGGCTTGATCTGTTCTAAGATAATGCCAAAGACCTATGTAGTCCTACATTTTGTTTCCAGAGTGGGAATGTTGATTTTTATTTATTTATTTATTTTGCCATTTTATATTAGGGGCACTATTTCTATGCCATTTTATTTAATGGAACTTGAGCATCCACTGAATTTGATATACATGGAGCATCCCAAACCCAAACGCCAGTGGATACTAAGGGTCCACTATACAAGAACTCTTTGCATACTATTCCAAAGCAAGTAACACTTTCACCTGAACTCTTGTCACAGTCTTGGCTTCTCAAAATTAAAATCAGATCTTCTCCACTCCTTTCCCCCTAATTAGACCTCACACTCTATTTCTGATTCCTCTTCACCCCTTTCCTCTCTTTTTAAACATACAATCCTCTGTTTTTTAATATTTATCCCCCCAAAGGTCGCCCTTTCACAGCTCTCCAGGAGCTATTGGCTACTTCTGCCGAGGCTTACATCTCCCTTCACACTACATCTTGTGACAGCAGTTCCCACTGTTTCGATATGCAGTGTGTGAAAAATATTTATTTCTGTCTCTCCTGAATCTCCCACCACCTTTTTAAAGCCATCCAGATTGGTGGCCATAACTACAACCTGGGGAAGTGAATTCCATCATTTCACTTGCTCTGATCTATCCTTAATCTCCCACAATTTATCTTCAGTGGATGACCCTGAATTCTCACATAATGCCAGAAACAGAAAAGCTTCTCCCTATCTACTGCCTTTATACCACACAAATCATACTTAATTTTATACATCTGTAACATATCTTCCTGTACTTGCCATTTTTTCTAAAACAAACAGCCCAAAGTGCTAAAATGCACAGTTGTTGTCGCATGCCTTCTCGTCATTTCCAACTCATGGTTAACCTAAAGGTAACCTATTGTGGAGTTTTCTTACCAAGATGTGTTCAAAAGGAGGCTGCCATTGTCTTCCTACAAGACTGACAGGGTGACTTGCCCAAGGACACCCAGTGGGTTTCAATGGCTGAGTGGGGAGTCAGGCTGTGGTTTCCCAGACTCCTAGTCCAACAGTCAGATCATAATTTTACACTGGCTTATGGATTCACATATTTTATCAATAGTTGTTTTATTTTAATTCCTTTTCTACGGCTAATACGGAGCTTTTCATGCTACACAATTATAATTGTATTTACTCCTCCCCTCCAAATTTATACCCTGTCTTTCTCCTGCCAAGTGACACAAGGCAGCTTACAAAATTTTAAATTATTTTAAATTATTACACCATGACATTGCATTATGATTCCACTTTAACCACAAAAATTATATCCTATGGAATCCAAAGATTTGTACTTTTGTCAGAGATATTTAGAATTCTCAGCCAGACAAGTGTAGGGCCCAACTAAATGACAAACCCCAGAATTGCATAGGATGCACCCATGGTAGTTAAAGTGGTAACACAGTGCTATAACTATAGGCTTGCCATTTCACACTGGTGGGCGGGACTTTTCCGCCCCCTGGGGGGGCGTGCCCGGTCCCTTCCCGCCCCCGCCCCCGCCCCCGGGTGGCTGCCCAACTCTGAGCTCCCAGGGTTGCTGCCTGCCTTCTATAGAGTGCTGCTGTGAAGCATGCCTGAAGCAACAGCAACAGGACGACTGAAACCAGCAGGGGCAGGGTCTGCTGCACTGCCCTGCCTCTATTGGCCAGCCCTCTGCTTCCTTATTTGGGCAACATCCGAGCAGGGAGGAATTTACACTCAGGCGAGCTGCTGCTTCCCCCTTTCTCTTTCCCCTCCTTCTCTTCTTATTGTTCCGTTTTTTTTCTTCTCCTCCTCTTCCCCTCCTCTTCCTCCTCTCCTTTTTCTTCCTTTCTTCCCCCTCCTCATCTTCTTTTTCTCTTTCTTCCTCTCTCTAAGCCCCCCTCCTCTTCTTCTCAGGGTTCCAGGGCTTCTCAAGGCTTTGCCCCCATTAAAATAGAAAAAAGGCTTTGGATCTGTCCCATAAATCCCTCCTAAGTTGAGACATATCTGGGAAAAAGAGGGGGCGAGGGGTTTGGGGGGGTGTTTGGCGGGGGCAAGGAAAAGGAGGAAGGGGGGAATTGCTAAGAAGGCTTGGGAGTGGGAAATGTAGTTTTCAATGGCACAAGGGGCTGCCTGTGATCTTGCAAATGCTATGCCTGCTTGGAAGTGGGAAATGTAGTTTTCTAAGGCACAAATGACTGTCTGTGATCTTGCAAATGCTATGCCTGCTTGGAAGTGGGAAATGTAGTTTGCAATGGCACAAAGGACTGCCAGTGATCTTGCAAATGCTATGCCTGCTTGGAAGTGGGAAATGTAGTTTTCTAAGGCACAAAGGACTGTCTGTGGTCTTGCAAATGCTATGCCTGCTTGGAAGTGGGAAATGTAGTTTGCAATGGCATAAGGGTCTGCCTGTGATCTTGCAAATGCTATGCCTGCTTGGGAGTGGGAAATGTACTTGTAGGAATTGGGGGGGGGGGGTGTTTGGCCAGAAAGAAAAGTACATTTCAGCCTTCTGTCTACGAATAATGCCAAAATGTCCTCCATTTTGAGCATGCCTAAGAAACATGCATTTATATTAACATTTTAAAAAAATTATCAATTTTTTCATGTGTCCTCCATTTTTAAAAAACGTGTCCTACATTTGAAAATGTTGCCCTACATTTGTCCTACATTTGTCCCAGTTTGGAGGTCCTGCCTTATGGCAACCCTATATAACTATGTTGTTTGAAAGGCTCTAGGCCAGCGGTTTCCATCCTTTGTTGAGCTGGCCGTGACCCCCATTGTGGGCGAAAGTCCCGCCCATGGCCTCCCTGATTGATTGGGAGGCCAGGAAGGGGCAAGACTTTCGGCTGCCTACAAGCCCCAGTGACCTTTGTGGCCAGAGGTCCCACCCCTTCCTGACCTCCCAACTAATCAGGGAGGCCACCAGTGAAGAAGGGGCAGGACTTCTGGCCATAAAGGCTGCTGGGGCTTGCAGCCCCACCCCCATCCCCTTCTACCCTTGGGTGCCTGGCACCCACGGGCAGAAGCGGAGGAGGAGGAGGCGGCCCCGGCCCCATCCCCTTCTCCTCACGGATGCCTTAACTGGCAACAGTGAGGAGAAGGGGAAGAGGAGGAGGCAGCCACAGCCCCATCCCCTTCTCCTTGTGGGTGCCTTTGCTGGCACCCTTGAGGAGAAGGGGAAGAGGAGGAGGAGACCCTGGCCCCTTCTCGTGGGTGCCTGTGCCAGCTCTGGCACACACAGGGAAAAGGGGAGGAGAGGGAGGCAGGGGGGAATTCCAATCTGGAGACCCCTGAGAAAGGGTCGAGCGATCCCCAGGTTCAGAACCCCTGCTCTAGGCCATTCAGCTTCTCCTTTAAAGAGAAGCAACACTGTGGGTTGACATTTTCATTAAGATTTCCAAAAGTGTTTGCAGAGTGCAGCTTGGACCTGGGCTGATGGCAGCCAGCATTTCAGTGACAATTTAGTGCACAATAATACCCACCTCCATTTTGCATGCTGGCTGCAACCCGGAAGGCTTGAGCCCATTTAAAATGCCAAGCAATAAGCTCCGAAGAGAGAAGGGGAGAGTGTGTGTGGTATGATGAGGGCAAAAAGGAAATATGTGCAGGGTATCAAGTTTGAGAAGTGTCCCTGGTTCCTGCTAGCTTTCATCTCTACATAGATTCACCCCTCCAAAAACATGGCCATTGGGAGAATAACCACCAGAACTTGAAAAGGTGTTTTTTTTAAGAGTACCAATCCCAGAATCCAAATTCATCATGACCAGTGAACATGTTGGGTAGAGCAACTGAGGAACTGTAATAAAAAAGTAACTTCAATGCTTCCCACCCCTTAAAAATTTCATAAACTGTTTCCCCATACTCTCTAAATGCCCCAGTTTGGGAGCAGCAGTCCTGATTAATCTTCTGTTGTTCTGCTTTTTCTGTTACTTTTAAAATCTCATCTTCTCCCTCTCCCTCTTTGTCCTTGGCTTACTTCATTTCCTGCAGACTGAGTTCAAAGTAAAAAAAAAGTTTGCATCCAGTTAACTCATCAAAGAGAAGACAAAGGACACAGTCTTGCTCTTCCCAGAAACCTCAGGCAAAAGCAAACTGCTACAGACTCTCCTAGCTTGTGTGTTATTTCTAGTTAATAACTTCGATCATCTTTACCACACTCTGATGTTGCTTGGCCACAGATGCCTGGTTTTCATCTATACAATTTTGAAGGGCATGGTTTCACTGAAACATGCTTTTTCACCTCCACATTTTCATTTGTATTTTATGTTATGCAATGTTTTTGTTTGATTGGTTACATTAGGCTGAAACAAAAGCTTATAATATTGTCTAGACCACAAATATGGGGCTGGTGGGGGGGAGGCTATTAGTGATATTCAGGAACATGAACTTCGGAAGAACTGGATTTCTTTCATTGAAAGAGGATGCTGCAGGCCTCTGGTATTTTGATCACCAAATGACTAATGGATAAAAAATGTCTAGGTGAACATTATTTCATTGCAGGGTTTTAGTCTGCAATATGCTGTTTGTATTCTTTAATAAAGCAGAGGGTAAGAGGCATTTAATCATGTCATTTTTCACTGTCAACTCCTCTTCCTTAAAAAAGCAAGGACTTCCATGAGTATGCAATCTCTGAAATATAGCTTATTAAATTATGAGTATGAAAATGGTGTGCATGAATACTGAAGGCTCAGGTAAGGATGAGAGAGATGTTTTATAGTTTGCATTTTGATCTGAATGAAATCTGGACTTCTAGAATCATTATGTGAACCAGAACCCAATTATCCTTCAGTATAGAAACTTCTCAGAAGTGACCCAATTTTCTGAGCAAAATACCTGGTTGCCGAGCCTTTCTGTTATGTTTTTAGCTCTTTATGCTTAACTCTGAAAAACTGAAGTCTAGACACACTCCCTCCCTCCTCCATATAGGCACAATACTACTCTCAAAGCTACAGTGCCCAGCAATACCATAGCTAGATGGAAGAAAATTAAGAGTCTTGTCATTTATTTCTCTTCCCCATATATTCTGCATTTCCCTTCCTCTATGCTGGCCACTGACACAGTTTAAAGATTATGTTGCATGAATTAGTATTGTGTACAAAATATGTTGTAAATTTCTAATCTTTTTGTGTGGTACCATTTATTTTCACTTCTCTCCAGAACTCTTTTATTTCTTGGCACAGAATATGACAAAACCATAGATCAGACTACAAATCTATAGTTCATAATCTATGGGTGCTCTGTTGATCTCCAAAAGTCAATGTTTTCTTTGTGGCATCCTGGTTTGGCCTTGAGTTATGTGCCATTAATATTGTGTGTTTGTGACTCAGAAATATAGCTTTTGCGTAATTTATTTCTCTCTCAAATGAATAAGGCATACTTCGGAATGCTTTAAAAAAACACACCCTCATTGATGCCTGCTGGAAAAATGCTACAAAACATTGCAATTCATCATTGTTCATCTGCCTTGAGATGGGTTTCTCTTACATTAACTGTAGCCAAGAGGGTTTATTGAAAATGCAGAGAGAGGGAAAAAATGGTTTTGCTTTCCTTACACAGACAGAATGAATGCCCAGGCTGCCTTAATGGAGGAACTCATTTAAACATTTGGAACTTTTATGATAGGCTTAATGTAGAAGTTATGTGATGCTTATGCTAATGTTGCCCTTCTTATTCAAGCTGGACTAATTACTTGCAAAGATTATTCTTTCACTCATGGAGCCCAGTTTCGTTCCCTGCCACCTTGGCAAAAGTCCTTGAATAGATTTATGCCAATTATGCCAATTGACTTCTCTGTCATCAAGATAATCTTTATCATTTGCTTTCTCTCCACTCCCTCCACCCCATTTGCTTTTGTATATATCAGTGTGTGTGTGTGTGTGTGTGTGTGTGTGTGTGGATGACTGTCGTTGCTAATCAGAACAACTGCTTTTTCATATGGCAGAAGTCCAGAATGAAAACTGTGAAGTTTTATACAGCAGTTTTCATCAACCATTCTGCCACTTTTTGCAGTCTCTGGAGATTATCGCACTGCGTTCTGAGAATGTTCTGATCACGTGATGAGAACGGAACACATTTGAGAATACCGCACGTATGTGTTCCAATCGGGTTCTCAGAACGCTTAAATGTGTTCCAAATGTGTTCCAGGAGGGAACGGATTTGAATGTGTTCTGAATGTGTTCCCAGAGAGCTGAAACGTGATGAAAACGTTCCAAGAGAAGTGTGTGCGGTATTCTTATCCGTTCTCAAATCCGTTCCCTCATTCCTCCGTCTCCTGATTGGCTGAAAGAATGACAGGCAGGGAGGGAGGCAGGCAGGCGAGCGACTGCAGTGAGGGAAGGTGTGTGTGTGTGAGGGGGGAAAGAAGGAGGGAGGGAAGGGAGGAAAAAGGGAGGAAAGGTGGGACAAGGAAGAGAAGAGGAAAGCAGGGAAAGGAGAGACCAGAGCAGAGAGCAAGAGGGAGAGGGTCTGGCTGCTTCTCCGGGGGTCTCTAGTGTCATGTCCAGTGGGGCTCCTGTGCTGTCACAGTGCAGGAGGCAGGGATGCCCAGGACCGTCTCCTCCTTCCCTCCAGGAGGGAACCCACAAAAGCTCCTCTGTTTGGAGCACCACAGAAAAGCAAGCAAACAACTCCCAGAATTCCATAGCAAAGAGCCAGACAAGAGTTAAAGCGGG
>NC_056525.1:22330154-22352429 GCF_019175285.1 Sceloporus undulatus | reverse complement strand
GGATGACAGCAGAGGACTCTTCTTTTCTAACCGGTTTAAAGAGCTGCAATGGCTGTCGGGGCTCTGCCCTTGGTCCAGTCCCCTCCCTTTCCCGCCGCTTGAAGAGACCTCCGTGGAGCTCCCTTAAAGCCCAGGCTGCCAAGGAAGGGACTCTGCCCTTGGCCCATCAAGTTACATAGGTTTTATCCTATTTTCTTCAAACATATGCCAGCATATGAAGCCCCAACGTTTTATAGGGGCTTGCCTTCTTTCCCTCCCAAGAGAATCCTCGGACTCCCTTCGGAGGGAAGACAAGATGGGGGGGGGCGCTTGCCTTCCTTCCCTCCCAAGAGAATCTTCGGAGGGAAGACTTCTCAGTGAGGCTGAGAAGCACTCTCCCGGCCAGAGTCCCTAGGCTTACTGAAATCCCCCACCTCCCTTCCCCATAGAAATCAATCCAAAAACTGAGTTTAAAAGGAGCAGAGGAGAGCCCTTTGGGTCTGCATCTGGGAGAGATTTTAAACTCCGTTTTTGGATTGATTCCTATGGGGAAGGGAGGTGAGGGATTTCAGTAAGCCGAGGGACTCAGGAGAGGCGAGCTCCATGGCCCAAGCCTCCCTTTTCCCTCTTTCCTGGGGGCAGCGCCTCTCCCGAGCCGTCCAACCACTGAGTGGCGACGTCATCAGAAGACAGCCCACAAAACTTAATACAGCAAACCGTTCTGAGAACGGTTTCAAGAAAAAGGAATCGCAGTGCGGTAAACTGCCGTTCTGATCCCGTTCTGATCCCGTTTTGATTTCTAATGCGGTAATATCCGTTCCAGGAACGTTCTCATCACGTGATGATATGGAACGTTCTCAGAACGCAGTGCGATAATCTTCTCTGTCTGCACCTCCCATAAATTATATAACAGTGCAGCCTTCTTTTCATCCTTGGCTCCTTCAAGGATGCCTCTACATGCTTGAAATAATGCAGTTTGACATCACATTAAATGCAGTAACTCCATCCTATTGAATCCTGGGATCTGTAGTTTTATAAGAGCTTTTAGCTTATCTGCCAAATATTGATGATGGCTCACAAAGCTACAAACCCCAGGATTCTGTAGGATGGAGTCATGGCAGTTGTCAAACTGCATTATATCTACAGTATAGATGCACCCAGTGAGCCCCTAACTCAAACAGAGAGAAGACTTGTGAACATTTTTCTTTGTCTCTATTATATTATTTCAGATAGGGATCTCCAATTTTTTGATACTCCTCCATTTGATACGCTTCCATTTAAATTATTATATAGATAAATATTAGGTTCAGAGAGAAATCTTACCTTAACAATACAAAGTTCAATTGAATACTAGGAGAAATCTCCTTTTGGGAAAGGTGGATCACTGAAACAAGAATCTAGATATGTGGTGGGCTTCTTCTATGGGGGTGTTCTGGATCCAGATTTCCATCATGAAATAGAGGGCTGAGCTACATGACCTTCAAGGACCCCTCTGGTTGTATTTCTAAGGACTCTGGCCAAGTGTTCTACATGCCTTGTAAGTGTTCTATGTGTACTGAATTGTTTGGAATGGAAACAAAATAAATCAATATGGGATCTTGGGGCCTATGTTTGGGTGAAGTTCAAGTAAATATTTTCAGTGTCATTTAGGCCAAAGCTGGGGAAATATTTTTTCAGTACTAGTGTACATCATACTAGGAGTTCCTTGATGATGTCTCAGGGTGATCTTTATATTATGGATCTCCTGTGAAGATATCTAATGTAACTTCCATCTGGTATAACTCTAATTTGTTGACTGTCTTACTAGACTGGTTGTTGCTTCACCAGCACCAAGTCTATTGCCTTGGTCTGCAATTACTCCCATACAAGTCCAGAAAGGGTTTTCATTGTAGCCATCACCCTCAAAATATAAAATCTATACATTTTCTATAGGAGTCAGCACCACTTGTGCAATTTGTAAACTTACTGGTGGGAGCAGTCTGAAAACATTTTGGTAGGTGATTTGTAGAAAAGTTGCCATGTAGGGAGACATTAGAAGTGCATCAGCTTCTTCCCACTAGAAAGCCATGTGGATTTATTTGAACATCTGAATAGGACTTAATGGCCAAACTGCTGTTGATAACATGTAAACATGTAATGTAAAATTATGTGCACATATATCTTTTAATGGCTGTTTCAGATGGAGGTATTCAGCACTGATTCCTTTTGCCTCATATATTGATCTATATCCTAGATGCTCCAAACCATGGCCATTTAGTTGCCTAAGAGAATGGGGAGATGGTGGACAGGAAGCATCTGGCTATTTTTCAGTTGCTGGTTGCAGCAAGACACAGAGGTTCTCCTGAACCTCCTGAGGGTCTGCAGAGATCCAGGAGAGTGAGGTTGTTCATCTGCAGAGAACTGCTGAAACACATCCATCTGCTGCCTGGTTTATCCCATCCTGCCACTAAATGGCTATATGGGAGATACAGATAGGTATGTAAAAAGCATGGTGAGTGGGGAAGGGGGAATAATTATAGCTGGTAGACCTTTGTGCCTCTGTCAGTGAAGAAAATTGATAGGAAGAAAGTCAACTCATTTGAAATGTGCTGGAGAAGACTTCTGTGTGTACCACGGCCTGCTGGAAAGAAGGGGTCATACAGTAAACTTTTCACTAGGAGAAGTGAAGACTAAACTAAGCTTTTCAAAGAAGTAGCCATGTTAGTCTCTTGCAGTCTCTAGCAGAAAATAAAACCCAGTTGCTCTTAAATGTGATGTCACATTCCCTTTTTGTCTCCCCCCTCCCCCTCCCTCCCTCCCCCTCCCCCTTCTTCTTCTTCTTCCCCCCCCCCCCCCCCAAAAAAAACACCCCTAAGGCTGTCATATTTTGGACATATCATGAGTGGATGGAACTCACTGGAAAAGATGGCAATGCTTGGTAAAGTGGAAGGGAGTAGGAAAACTGAACTACTGGAGGTTTTAGCCACAGCCCTGAATTGCAAGACCTGAGCTGTTGGTGACTTGGACTCCGGGAAGAATCTCATTCAAACTGTCTCCGTACGTTGAAGTCAACTTGACAGCAAATATGAACAAACTGTGAACTAAGATATCAACCAATAATCAACCAATCTCCCCCTGCCCCATGTGCTTCACTGTGTTGATAAATTATTTTATTTATATGCTGCATTTCTCCTAAATTGGACCCAAAGCAGCTCATTAAAGATGCTTAAGAACAATGCAACTTTTAAAACAGAATTAAAACATCACATCAATATAACAAGTTATATTAATCAAAATAATTAAAAACATACTAAGCTAAAAACATAAAATTATTAAAAACGTTGTACATGCAAAAGCTCACATACACAGTTTTGAAGCTTCTTTAAGACAGTATAATGAGAAAGTCTTCTTTTTAGGAAGACTTTTACCTGTCTTTGTTGTTGATAACATTACTTCTGTCATTTACTCTTTTTCCCTTTCCTTATCTCAAGCTATATCTGAATGATAACAGCACCTTTGTTTCTTTTAAACTCACCTACCCCGAGGCTTGTTCCCTACTGGAAGTCATAATTCAGCCTTTGCAGTGCCATCCATCCCATCCCAGCTAATTACAGTGTCACAAGAGGAAAGTTATGGATTGTGCTGAGGCAAAGTACCAGAGTTAGGTACATTTTCAGGTAACCTGGTCTACATTCCAAAGTCCTGGTTCAGGCAAACTCTTCCTTCCCTTCCATTGAAGACCAGGTCAACTGACAATTGGGCTCCAGTTAAGTAATGCCAGTCCTTCCAAATGGGTACAAAAGTTATCACTCTATTTGTTAAATCATTTCAATTATCTCTTAATAGGATGTACTCTGCTTTTGTTGTTGTTGGGAGAATGGTGGAGAAAAGGAGGAAATCGAAGGGAGAGAAAATTGGCACTCATGAAGTATATCCACATTCCCCTGGCTTATCTTAATTTGTAGCCTCGCTCAAATTAACAACATCTCCTACCTGTACTAGTATGCAATCAGCATCTCTCTTAATGAACACATTTGCTGTGCTCCCTCCTTCTCATACAACACCAGACTGTAAATGGCTCTGAAGCTATTGATGCTTGATTAAAAGCTTTTGTTTAGGTATACTAAAGCAAAGGAAATTAGGGCACCCAGCTGAGACATGCTGCCTTGCCTTCTTTTGTGGAGTTGAAAAACTCCATGACAGAAGGGACTTTAAGAGCTTAAACTTTCCCCTCATTGCACAGAGATACAATAGTTGGACATCTACATCCTTTGAATTTACATAAGGAACAGCATGCCTGCATGAAAAATGTTTTAAGATGTATCCACACTGTACAATACTAATACTTTCATTCCACTTGAACTGCCATGGTACCATCCTATGGGCTCCTGCAATTCATTTGTTGCCTGAGGAGGGACTTAGGCACCTCAGGAACACTCCCTTAAACAACGGCATTAGAGTTCTGGTAGAGAATCTATAAATCTATAATTCTCAAGACAATAGAAGTACATGTTGAGTATTCATTCTCCAAAATGCTTAGGATCAGAAATGCTCCATATTTTATCTTTTATTTTGTAATACCTGTGTTTGCATATACATAATGAGACATAGGCCTCTTCATAAGTCTGGGCTGACGGTGGCCTTTTTTCCTCTGGAGGAAAGCCGCAGCCACCAAACCGCATGGCTTCCCTCCACAGGGAAAAGAAACCTGGGAAAACCAGGTTCTTTTTTAAGCCGCAGGAGTGGCGTAACAAGTGCGCCACTGGCACACTTGTTATGTAAGCACCGTGCGGCGATGTGTAGATGCCATGCGGTGCTTACATAATAATGATGGCACCCGTGTACACAGGGTGCCACCATTGTTATGCCACTGGTACTTTCTAGGGTTAGGGATCGTGCGGTTGCCCTGCAGTCCCTAACCCTAGAACCGGTGCAGGTATGCTGCTTTATGGTGGTCTGTGCTGTGCCATAAAGAAGCTGGCAAGAGACTAAGGCATGAATCCATGCCTCCCCGCATTTCACAGATCCTTGTGTCTCTCTCCAGTCACCTCTCTTTCCAGCCTTGCAAATACAATACAGATGTACAGCTCAGTTTTGGATTTTGAAGTATTTTGAATTTTGAAAATTTGGATAAGGGATACTCAACCTGTGGTAGGAAACTGATAAAACTGTGTAATGTGAAACAATTTTTCTTTTTATAGGTAAATGTTTTCATCAATACTAAAAACAAACATATTTTTGTTGGAGGTTATGGGGGGGGGGTCATCATAAAGAGATTCATGGATTAGTTTGATTTGCCCTCAATCTCAGTTTTCTTCAATTGCTTTGAGCTTGGCCACAGTGGAATAATGGTTTGAGAGTTGGACTATGACTATGGAGCATGGCATAGTGGTTTGAGTGTTCTGGGGAATCAAGGTTATATTTCCAGCTCGGCCATGGAAACCCATTGGGTGACCTTGAGCAAGTCACATGCTCTCAGCCTGAGGAGAAGGCAATGGAAAACCTCCTCTGAACAAATCTTGCCATGATAGTGAGATGGCAAGTGGCAATATTCAATTTTTGTTCTATATAATCAATATCTCGTTCTCTTAAATGAATAATAGAAAGAGGCTCAAAAAGGGTGAACTTAACCATAGTAAAAGTTTGATTAAGTAGAAATTTTAACAAGATGGATAAAAAAGTTGGCGTGACATATTTTGAAGGATAAATGCTGGTGCAGGATGTCTACTTTGAGTCAGAATAATGTATGTTGGTAAAGGATTTGCATGGAATGTGTAATCTACTGAGTGCAAGGCCAAGGTTGATGCGTGATATTTGGTGAGAGGCCTTTGATAAGAGAAAAGCTTGGAATGTGGCATAGGTTGCTAATGCATAAGTAATGAGATTTTGATGTATTCAGAATTCTTTGTCCTGATTGAATGAATTTTTGTATGTTTAAAACCGTTTACATCCAATAGAATTTTGTCACAGGAAGTCTTTGTTAAGATGTCTATAAAAAGGAGGACTTTACTTTTATTCTTTATTTCAGAGGTTAATTATGATCCAAATCCTAAACTGAGATCTTGCTAGCAAAATAAATTGTTTTCTTTACTAAACCGAGTCTTCCTTGCTCATTTGTTGTTCTGTTCAAGAACCCATCATTTAAATTGGTTTATTAATATTGCATTCTGTAACAGCAGGTTGGCCTTATGGTTTCCTTATGTAAAAACCACTTTGAATGTACAGAGCAACAACAACAATTACACCTGAGCGACATCACTTGATTGATGCTACCTTTTTTTTTTTTGCTTCACGTTATGACTGGATGGAAGCACCAATGTGATTAATCCAGAGAGGAAGGGGTGGATGAAAAAACAGCAAGAATACAGCAGCAGTAAGGTTAACCAGTAGTGTTGAACAGAATGAAAACAGCATGAATATCTGCAGCAAGTGCTCTTTTTATGATATATTGAAAAAATTGCTGTCAGCCCCCAAATTATAATAGCTCTGTATGTAGCACTGCCAATAATAATAGTGCTAATGTATGTCTATTTCAAATAGAGGAAACTGGCAGTACTTGCTATGGTCAAAAAGCATCACACTATCTCTCTTGTACCCAAACAGACAAGTCTGACATGCCCTCTCCCTCCCTCATGCACTGACCCAGTCAAGTAGTGTTAGGAAGACGACCTGCTCTCTCGATCCCTGTCCTTCATGGCTGGCAGTTCAAGACGGGAACAGCAGCAACAGAAATGTTGCGTTGTATTGTCAATTCATCCTTCAGGGAGGGCCTTTTTCCATCTAATCTCAAAACGGCCATTGTAAAACCTTTACTAAAGAAACCATCCCTTGACCCCCTAATTCGAAACAATTATCGGCCTGTATCACTGCTGCCATTTTTAGGGAAGGTGATCGAGAGAGCGGTTGCCTCCCAGCTACAGAGGGTCATGGAAGATATGGATTATCTGGACCCATTTCAAACTGGCTTCCGGGCAGGCTATGGGGTTGAGACTGCCATGGTCGCCTTAGTCGATGATCTCCGTCTGGGCATGGACAGGAGTAGCATGTCCCTGTTAGTGCTCTTGGACATCTCTGCGGCCTTCGATACCATCGACCATGGTATCCTTCTGGATCGCCTGGGAGAGTTGGGTATTGGGGGCACTGCTTTGCAGTGGTTCGGGTCCTACCTCTCGGGTAGATTCCAGATGGTGGAGCTGGGGGACTGTCGCTCCGATAAGAAGGCCCTTACATCTGGGGTCCCTCAGGGAGCAATTCTGTCCCCTATGCTATTTAACATTTACATGAAGCCGCTGGGAGAGATCATCCGGAGACACGGGGCGCGGTGTTATCAGTACGCTGATGACACCCAAATAGTTTTCTCTGTGTCTCCGACTGATGCAGTGACTAGGGATGGCATCTCTCCGCTCAATGCCTGTCTGGAGTCGGTAATGGGCTGGATGAGGGAAAATAGACTCAGCCTGAATCCAGAGAAAACGGAAGTACTTGTGATAGGTTCTCCTGGTCCTAGGAAGGAGGTTTGTCCACCTGTCCTGAACGGGGTCACGCTCCCCGTGAAGGACTCAATTCGCAGTTTGGGGGTGCTTCTTGACTCCTCGCTTCACCTGACTCCTCAGGTGGATGCGACAGTTAGAAGCACCTGTTATCAGCTTCGGCTGATACTCCAACTGCGTCCCTACCTGGACCGGGGGGACCTTGAAACAGTGGTGCATGCACTGGTAACCTCTCGACTCGATTTCTGTAATGCGCTCTACATGGGGCAACCCTTGTACCAAACTTGGAAGCTGCAGTTGGTTCAAAATATGGCCGCCAGGCTGGTCACTGGTAGCTCCAGGGCCAGCCACATAACACCTATATTGGAAGATCTGCACTGGCTGCCAATTCGCTTCCGGGCACAATACAAGGTGTTGGTTGTTACCTATAAAGCCCTAAATGGCTTGGGCCCAGAGTACTTGGAGTACCGCCTCTCCCCATACAATCCGCCCCGCACTCTCATGTCAGGTGGGAAAAAACTTCTGAGCAAAGGGCTTTTTCTGTTGTGGCCCCGCAGTTTTGGAACGCTCTCCCTGAGGAGCTCCGCTTAGCCCCCTCCCTGGAGTCATTTAAGAAAAACCTTAAGACTCATTTATTTCGTCAAGCCTTCCCCCACATGTCCTGACTGTTTTGCTCCTGTATACAGTGGTACCCCGGGATACGAATTACCCAGCTTACGAATTTTTCGGGATACGAAAAAATCCCATAGGGATTTATTGTTTCGGCTTACGAAGGTTTTTTCGGGTTACGAAAAAACCTCGGCGCTATTTTCAATGGAGCCGCGGCAGAGCCGCGGCTTTTTTTCCATTAGCGCCTATGGCAATTCAGGTTACGAAGGTTTTTCGGGTTACGAAATTAGCCGCGGAACGAATTAATTTCGTAACCCGAGGGAGCACTGTACTATATATTGTATTTTTTAGACTGTTTTATTATCTCATCTTAATGACAGATTTTAATGATGTATAGTAGTGTATGGTTTTATATGAGGGATTTTTGGTGTTAATTTTGATTTTTAATCTGTGATCTGTATTGTATTATATCTGTAATCTGTAATGTATCGTATTTTCATTTTGTTTTGTAAACCGCCGTGATCATAGGAACAGCGGTATATAAATAAAATTTCAATCAATCAATCAAAGAAATACATTTCACCTCTATCTTGTCTCTTCTCCATCAGCTTGGTGAAAGGAATATTTTTAAAGCAAAAGCAAAACAAAGAAACAATGTCACCCCTCCATATTTGCGGCTTTGATATTTGTGGATTTGATTATTCACTGATTTCATTAATATGTTCTTTCTAGGACTGTCTGGGTCCTCCAGTGCAATTCTGTGCAACTCTAAAAGTTGCACTGAAAGACCATTTGTAGCTACTCCAGTGCCATTCTGTGGTCAGTGTATGTTGGACATTGACCACAGAGTTGCACTGGAGGACCTAGAGATTCCTAGAGAGGTGTCCTCTCACGTAAAAACAGTGTTTTTGTTATTTGCAGTTTTTCCATATTCACGGGGGTCTTGTTCCCCTAACCCTAGTGAATATGGAGGGACAACTGTATATTGTTTTGGCTCACACATTTCCCCATATGCTCTTTCCCCCTAACTTGTCAATGATGTAGTGACATGTTGTGATCACATTATTGGGCCAAATATTCTACCCAAGCAAATGTGACCTTGACAAAAGCTGGGCCAAAACTAGCAAAATGAATTTCTGCAGAAATACATTTAATGCATGCATGGTGTGTGGTTTGAGTGTTTTACTACAATCCTGGAGATCAAGTTTAGTTTCCCAGATCAGCCATAGAAATCCACTGGGTGACCTTGGGCAAGTCACATGCTCTCAGTCTCAGGGGAATTCAATGGTAAACCCCCTCTGAACAAATCTTGACAAGAAAACCCTGTGATAATGTCACCTTAGGATCGCCATAAATCAGACATGACTTGAAGGCACACTATACAAACAAACTATATCTAAGAAGATGAAAATGAGATGCACAAATACGTAAGGATGGGGGACACCAGGCTTGAAAGCAGTATATGTGAAAAGGATCTAGGGATCTTAGAATCACAGAATCCTAGAGTTGGAAGAGACCACAAGGGCCATCCAGTCCAACCCCATTCTCCCATGCAGGAGCTCACAATCAATGCATCCCCGACAGATGGCCACCCAGCCTCTGTTTAAAGACCTCCAAGGAGGGAGACCACCACAATCTCGGAGGGAGTGTCAAACAGATCTTACTGTCAGAAAGTTCTTCCTAATGTTGAGGTGGAATCTCTTTTCCTGGAGCTTGCATCTATTGTTACGTGTCCTGTTCTTTGGAGCAGCAGAAAACAAGCTTGCTCCCTCCTCAATATGAAATCCCTTCAAATACTTAAACAGGGCTATCATATTATCTCTTAACCTTCTCTTCTCCAGGTTAAACATCCCCAGCTCCCTAAGGCGTTCCTCACAGGGCTTCATGATCTCCAGGCCCTTCACCATTTTCATTGCCCTCCTCTGGACACAGTTCCAGCTTGTCAACATCCTTTTTGAATTGTGTTGATTCCTTCAAGTGAGGTCTGACCAGAACAAAACAGAGTGACACTACTATCTCCCTTGAAGCACTAAATTGCACCCTCTTCTCCATATGAAGACACCCCTTGTAAGAAACTTGCTCTTCCAAGACTTGAGCCAGGAGGAGCAATGCTCTAAACATGGCCCAGGTGCCAGCAGAGCAAGCAACCCAGCCTCAGAAATGGCTGAAAGGAAGGGGTAAAGTCTGGCTTGGCTTAGAAGCCAAAATACTGCTTTAATGGTGATAGAAAAAGAGGAAGATTTGCATGATGGATTGATACCTTAAGGAAGCCACAACTGCCCTGAGCTTACAGGATCTGAGCAAGGCTGTCCATAACCAGTGTGTGATGGCCCCTCATTTGCACAGATACCATACACTGAAGCTGACTTGATGGCCCATAACAACACCACAACTGTTGTAGTTTTCCAAATTACAGAGAAAATTGTCCAACCACACCAGTAGATCACAGTAGATCACTGACTAAACATGAGTCAAAAGTGTGATGTGGTGACCGAAAAAGCCAAGACTATTCTGGATTGTATCAACAGGAGTATAGTGTCCAGATCTAAGTAGTCATAGTGCTTTGTATTTTGCTGTGGTCAGAGCTCACCTGGAAGACTGTCTATTTCTGGGTTCCATAGTTCATTAAGGATATTGACAGGATAGGATGAGTCCAGAAGAGGGTGACCAAGATAATGAAAGGTCTGCAAACCAAGCCCTATGTGTAAGTGGCTTAGGACACTGGGTGTGTTTAGTATGGAGAAGACAGGTGACATGATAGCTATCTTGAAATATCTGAAAGGATGCCACATACTAGAGGGCATAAGCTTACTTTTTTTTTACTGCTCCAGAGACTCAGCCATAATCCAATGGATTCAAATCTTAAAAGGACAGGTGAGATGGGCATTTTCTCAGGAGTTTTGGATTTCTGGATGGCAAAGGGTTGAACTAGATGGCCCTTGCAGATTATGTGATTCTGAGTGGAGTATGCACACTTACCAAGTGGATGAACACAGTCTGCAAGATTTCTACAGCCCCGTTCCCAGTGGAATAAAGATGGCTCTCCTGTTTTTCAAAAATAGGCTTTTAAAAGCTAGAAGAACATTCTGGGTCATGGCCTTAAACATCTTGACATTTTCTTCTGATAAGAGCTAGAACATCAGTGTAAGACAGAAAGAACAATTATGACATGATATTGAAAGAGTGTTTACTCCTTAGTGGGGAGTTTGTATGACTCCCATAACCTATTTGGCGCTCAATTTAGATTGTACACTATGGGCAGGTTTTATATTGCTTTGTTGATGCTGTAAAGTGCCATGCAAAACTTACAGTGCTATATAAGTAAACTAATTATTGCCCGGTACATATCTTTGGGAATGTCTGGAGTGGCAGAGGCCTTTTTTCCTCCGGAGGGAAGCCACAGCCACTAAACCACGTGGCTTCCCTCCAGTGGGGAAAAAAACCCCGAGAAAAGCCAATGGCACACTTGTTATGTAAGCACTGCGTGGCAACGTGCATTCACTGTGTGGTGCTTACATAACAATGGCGGCACCCGTGTACACAGGGTGCCGCCATTGTTAAGCTGGTACGCTCTAGGGTTAGGGACCGTGCAGTTGCCACGTGGTCCCTAACCCTAGAATTGGCGCTAGTATGCCGCTTATTGGCAGTATGTACTGCACCAATAATAATAATAATAATAATAATAATAATAATAATAATAATAAATTGCTTCCACTACATGTTTTTGAGGAACTGTATACAAGCTTGAGGGCCTAAATACCCTGAAGTATCAGATCCTATCTGATCTTGAAAGCTAAGAAGGGTTAGCCCTGGTTAGTTCTTGGAAGGGAGACTGCATCCCTGGTGCTGTAGGCTATATTTGCAGCGGAAGGAACTGACAAAACCACCTCTAAGTGTTCTTTGCCTAAGTATGAAAGTCACCATAAATTGAAAGAGGACTTGAAGGTATACACACACCCCACACATACAAACACACAACTAAGCCTGGCTTGGCTTCTTGGTTGTTAGTGGTTCTGCATGTCAGAATCTGCTCTGTGTTGCATTTGTCTAAATAAACAGTTGCTAACAAAATCCATTTATAAACGGTAAAGATTTTTTCTCCCCATTTAAGAGCTGATTTAGAATAATCATGGCTAATAACAAAATCATAGAATTTAAAAGGAAGGATTACACAAAATCTAGTCTAAAAGCACATGCTAAAATAACCTAGCCTTAAAGACTCCTTTCCCTGCTCCCCTGCCTGCTCTTCATTTTATACTGAACAAGACTAACATGGATTCCTCTTAGAAAACCCTGCTCAGTAACTTATCTCCTAGTAACGGTGGGTAGGGTTAAAAGCCTCTAAGAGTTTATACTGACTTTTGCTCTAGGTTTCTTTTTTAGGTTTCTTTTTTTAGCTCTTCCATTAATTGTAGGTACATGAACACAACCCTCCATTTTGAAGGCAAATGGCCTTCTGATTAATACAAGCCACTTTATTATGGACAGTTACAATTTCTTTTAAGAAAGGCATTGTGCTATGATTAACATTAATTTTTCATTCACATTAGGGTTCCTGAAGTATCATTCTCGAATCAGGTATATTTCATCCCCTATGAAATAATGTTACAGGAGAAATGTATGGATATTATTCAGAAAGCAATCATTGGTATGCTTTACAGCTCATTTGTATCAATATCAAGTGAATTCTATGACAACTTAAGCACAGTACCCTTTAATCATGGAAAATGACATGGCATTTCATCTAAATGCATTAGGGACCATTGAAGAAAACTGAAAATAAGTTACTTGCTTGCAGTTCATTATTTTTAATTTGATACTTTATTTTATGCTGGTGTTCATTTCTATCTGAAATTTCTATCAGAAATAAAAAATGAAAAATATAACGAATGGGAAGTTTGACCTGAGTTTAATGATACACATGACTGGAGCATAGTTTTATATTTTGTACTGACCAGTGGACATGCCAACATGATTGAAATACTTCTTAGTATAGAATTCCCCTACTGACTGGTGCTTTTTAAAGAAGAATTACATCCAAGGCTGAAGATAGATGCAACTGACCATATCCTTCTCCAAAAGCATATAATAGTATAGAAGGATGAGGGTTGTTCCATTTTTGTCCCCACAATAATCCTGTGATCTGTATTAAAATGAAAGCTGGGGAGTGACTCAAGTTGATCTTGAGTTCCAGGTCTAAGCATGGCTGAATCAAGGTTCAAATCCAACATACTATTTAATACAATTCCGGAAGGCCCTTGAGGTTCATTTAGGAATATTATATATGTGTACCATATTGGCCCTAGCCACCTTGACTTGTCATTCTCCACTAATGTGGCATAGCAGCATCTCTTGATGAGTCAACTGGCACGTTAATTCTCTCTCCTTTGGCACTTAGCACCATAGGTCAAACACTGATGCCTTCTCCCTTCCACTAAAGCAGATCCAGGCAGTCAAGTTGCAATTCAAGAGATAATTCTATGTTCAAATCTATGTTTGAAGTTTCTCAACCAGTGCTGGCACTTAAACTGATGAATTACATAAGGCTCTACAGTAGTGTCCCCGTTGTTCCTACCTCCTGTTAAAGACATCGGGAAAACATCTGTGACAATAAAGTTAAAAGATGTGGCTGGAAGTCCCATTTTATTCCAGTTATTTTTGAACAGCCACAATGATGTATGATGTGTGGAACATATACTTGCATGTTCAAATAATATAGCAAAGGGAATGGCTAAAGGGCCATCTGTTAAAAAGCAAATAGAAAACTTCATCTTGCTGTGATGCAAAATAATTTCATTCTTATACCTATGCTTTTATGATTATGTCTCTTCAGGAATTAAAATGGATCAATGCATTTTTCATATATTCTTATTCACATTGTTAGTCTCTGAAGATATTTGCACGTGTATTCAATTATAGAAATCTTTTTGCCATTTCAGTGCTCTGTACTATTTGATGCTAATATATGTTATTTTTTGCTCTTTAATATGGAGATAAATGTGATAGATCCTGTGGCCTGAGAGGAAGGAGACTCCACTCTCCATAACTGCCATCCGCCGGCCTGAGAAGAAGGAGACTCCACTCTCCATAACTGCCATCCACCGGCCTGAGAGGAGGGAGACTCCACTCTCCATAACTGCCACCTGCCGGCCTGAGAGGAAGGAGACTCCACTCTCCATAACTGCCATCCACCGGCCTGAGAGGAAGGAGACTCCACTCTCCATAACTGCCACCTGCTGGCCTGAGAGGGAGTTCACCAGGCAGGTCCAGTTCCATCAGGGCTAGCCTGGAAGAAGGAAGAGCCCTCCCTCCAATCCATCTGCCTTGGTCCAGGCCTCAGAGGGAGAGAAGAACCACTGGACCTTATCCCCTTTCCCTCCAGCATTCCCTTCTCATTTTGTTTCGTGTCTTGTAGATTGTAAGCCTGAGTGCAGGGAACTGTCTGATTAAAAATAATTGTAAGCCGCCCTGAGAGCCATTAGGGCTGAAGGGCGGGATATAAATACCTAAATAAAAAAATAAATAAATAGAAAGTCTGGATTGTGAGGGAAAATAAAACAGCATGGATTCCCTTGCCTCATTCAAAATGAAACAGATCACATCAAAATCACCTCCAAATGGTGTTTCAATCTCTAAAACCAGATTTGCTAAGATTGGAGATAATATAAATGTAGCCACACCTAAGACTCAAGTTTTGATCTGTTCTAGTGCTTACCAATATTTAAGAGTCTGAAATCATTTTCATGTTCAGTAAGGCAAAATAGTCCTTTTCCAACTTCCATCTAATTGATTTATTGAAGTCATCACATTCCTGCCTTTTCAGTAGATTTTCACCAGAAATTGCACTTTGCAAGGATCAGCATTTCCACAAGGAGCTACATTACATATATTTCTGCCCCTTCCTTCATCCCAAAGAATGTCTTTGAAAAAGATCTGAATGTTACCCTTTCAAACAGTTCTGCATTGTTGAAACTCATTCCCTGGCTCTTAAATTTGCCTGGAACTGATGGTCGATCCAAGACAAAAAGTGAAACTGCTTTTGTCAGCCATTCTAATACCCACATAAACTGAGTTTCTCTTTCTGCCATTTATTAGGGATACATCAATGTGAAATGGTCCTTGGTCAATAGGTGAATATAAGGTCACCTTCCAGATGGTTTAGTTGAGAAATTCGATAAAGGTGCTGCTCTTCAAATGATGGCAAAGCTATTACACACCTCAGTTTAATCAAACGTAAAAGCATTAAGTTAGCGTATAAAAGAAAACCATTGTGCTATCATGTATATTACATTGACTTAAGTTCAGTGAGGGAGACATTCACTGGGATCTTTGCTTAAGCATTAGTTTCATAAAGGTTCCTACTGGTTTGGATAAGTCTCTTTCTTTCATTACTTTGGTTATGAGCATCCACACAACCTTCCCATGTATGCCATTCTAGTTATAAATAGGATTTGTTTACTTTTCCAGATCTTCAAGCCAAGAGATAAATATCAGGACAAGTGGTGCTGTAGAAGGAGAAAGTTTGATTTTATAAAGCCTGGGCATCCATTATTCTGGTATAATTTGATTATGCTGGTATGTGCTACGCCAGAGAGTCAAACAAACAAACAAACTAACAAACTACAGGAGTGAGGGCAAAGGAATAAGGTGAGAAATATGGTGTGTTTATGCACCCAGGCTCATCATGTCATTTAGAAAAAGGCAACGCATGAGCACCAGCTGGTCATGACTTATAAACTATTTTGTTTCAGAAGCCCTGGCAGCAATAACACAAGGTCTTAAGGCAGAGGGAAGAACCTTGTGTGAGCTGGTAGTAAGTGTTGCACAATCATCAGTACTACTGAGTGCATTTTGCCCCCTGGATTTTAAAAAATAGCCCCTCTCAGCTCTGGGTTGCCATCAATCATAAGTGCATCTGCACTGCACCAAAAAAAAAAAAAAAAATTCTATTTGACACCCCCTTAACTGCCAAAGCTCAATGTTATGAAATTCTGGGATTTCTATTTTCTTGTGGCACCAAAACCTTCTAACAGAGAAGGCTGACAATACTACAATTCCCAGAAATCTATAGCATTAAGCCATGACCATTAAAGCTGTGTCAAACTACATTGTTTCTGCAGTGCTGATGTAGATGTAGTTAGTCAATTCTTTAACTGGCTTTTCCTCAAGTTCATTACCACAGTCTGCTGGCCCCTCTCTCAGTCTTTGCTTCCCTTGCCTCTGTAACATTATAAGGATCCACTCCTGTGATATCACACAGGTTTGCCTACTGGTCTCAAGTTTGGATCCTTAAATCTCAGGGAATGGGAAGCTGCTAACTTGACAATCATGTTTCAGGTAATGGATTAGAACAGAAAACAGTTTGCATATAGAACATGCTGAGTTCATAGGACTGCCAGTTAAAGGAATGTTAGGTGGTAGGATTATTCTTTGTCTACCTCTACTTGATAAATTAAACATACTGGGCTACATGGACTAGTATTCACACTGAACAGACCTCAGCTTCTTGTGTATGTCTGTGTGTCTGGGTGTTTGTGTATTGTGTGAGAGGCTATTATTTGTGCCATATGTGCCGTATAGAAAGTCCCAATTCAGATCATGGCAACAAGGTAAGTATGTTAAAAATATATATTTATTTTCCTGCGACAATACAGAATAAAAGTTTGTTAACACTGTTTAAAAGTCTCAAGTTATCAAAAGTATAAAAGAAAGGGAGTCAATTTCACTACTCAACAGAAGGAATTACATTTCTAAGGTGCTATTATAAAAAATGACAGCCAGCATGGTGTAGTGATGTGAGCACTCTGCATCTGCACTGCAGAGTTTGACCTCACTTTAACTACCATGGCTCAATGCTGGAATTCCAAGCTCTGTCTGGTGCCAAAACAAACTACATTTCCCAGAATCCTAAATCAATGAGCCATGGCAGTTAAAGTGCCAGATTATTTCTGCAATTCAGATGCAGTTTACAATTCTGGAGACCAGGGTTTGAACCTCTGCTTGGCCATGGCAACCTGCTGGGTGACCTTAGGAAAGTCACAAACTCTGAACCTCAGAAAGGCTCAGAGAAAAGTAAAGGCAAACCTCTTCTGAACAAATCTTGCCAAACAAACCTTGTGATAGGTTCTCCATAGGGGTACCAGAATTTTTTTTAAAAAAAACAACAACTTGAAAGTACACAACAAAATAGTAGAAATATATTATCTTGCACCCTGACTGCTCACACATCTGAGAGATCAGAGCATAGACTCTGATATTAATGGCAATAGGTGGAAAGGAAGATCCAGCATTGGACCATGACTCTGGGGAGAAGGTTCAAATTACTGTTCAGCCATGAAAACGCACTGGGTGACCCTGGACAAGTCACATCTATGAGCCTCAGAGGAAGGCTAAGACAAATCCCATCTTGGCAAGAAAACCCTGTAACAGGATTTCATAATTTCAAAATAATTTGAAGCACAGTAATATCAACAAAAGTAATTGGGATCATAACAATATGAAACCCTGGGTCATCCATCAAGAATGCAATGTCTTTAACTGTTTTATCGAACCATTTCCTGTATTGCTATGTATTTTTATGTATTAGCCTACTAGCCCCACCACCATTCCCTTCTCCTTTTATGTCATGTCTTTTTAGATTGTAAGCCTGAGGGCAGGGAGCCGTCTAATTAAAAAGATTGTATGTACAGCACTGTGTACATTTACAGTGCTTTATAAATAAAGGATAATAATAATAATAATAATAATAATAATAATAATAATAATAATAATAACTGTTATCTCCTATCAGTAATTAGAAACAATAAAGCATTTATCCTTTGTATAATCCTGCAGAGACCTAAAAATGTACATTTTGTGAGCACTACACAAGCTGGCATATGGAATTTTGTTTTGCATTTTGCAAAATTTGTACTTCCATTGGTTGGTGGGGTGGAAAACCATCCAAATTGGCATGCATTGTCACTCTGTTCATGCCTACTTTTTAACGGTTCTATCCATGTATCCATTGTTCTTGCCACTTGGTCCCACCTACCTCTGAAACACAGATCCTGACCCATTTCCCCAACCAGAATTTAGTTGTCAAGCTAAAAAGTTTCCCTGCACCCAGCTGGAGCTTTGGAGGGGGGGGAACCAGAATATTGGATTGTGCTTATAAGTCAAATGGAAAATCATACAGATTAGTCCATATGATAGAACTGTAGACTTGAGAAGTCAATTAAACTTCTGTATTCTGTACAGTTGAAGTTTCCAAATATATTTTAAGGCAAATTCTACATCAAGTATGTTATAATAGTCCGACTTCCGGTGGTAATGGCGGCGTGAATAGCTTCCTCCAGGAAAGGCTCCGGAGGTTGTTAACAGCTCGCGGGGACGGGGGTAGGAGGGGTAAGGTACCCCTACCCAGAAGAATCCCTCTACGAAGAGGGAGGCAGAGGGGCTCGGCAAACCCCCCAAAAACCCAAAAACGGCGAAGAAAAACAGCTGATTTAGCTCAGCGCTGAGGCACTGAGGGGAATCGGGAAGAGTGCGGGGGACGAGTGGCCACGTCCGCGAGAGGAGGTGCTTCAAGCCGCGGCTTGAGAGCAGAGGCGCCGCCACCACTTTACACTAAACTGAAGAGACCTGACTAAGGAGAATAAACCTATCTCGGGAAGTACTTTCCACAAGAGGATCCAGCCCTAATAGCTTGTAGTTCTACCCAAGCTTGTTGCAGAGCCAGTCTTCAGGAAACCTACCTACAGAAGGGATTCTTTGGCGTTCAAGAAAAGAAGATAAGGGGACAAGAAGACAATCTTAATTTCACCCAATTTCATCCAAATCAGAGCTGGATTGCATTGCCTCTCCCCTTCTCCCTGCCTTTCCCTTCTTGCTGGTTCCTTTCTCTCCTTTCCTTTCTTTCCGTTCCTTTCTTTTCTTTCTCCTTTCTTCTCTCCCCTCCCCTCCCCCCCGTCCTCCATTTTCTTTCTTCATTGTTCTTATTCCACAGGTGCAGGGAATGACTGATGAACACAGCTGCAAGACAAGGAGCTGATTCAGCGAGGAGGTGAGGCGGGGAGGTGAGAGAGAGGAGAAGCCAACACGAATGGAGAGAAGCAACAGAAAATTATTACAGACTTTTAAAACAGGCGAACTGTAGGTCTGAAAGGAACTTTACTAACACCTAAAGGGAAATTTGTAGGTGAAAACGAATACTAATCCCCAACCTGGTTTGATTAGGTGTAATTGGACGTTATTGGGACATTACTGTAGGGAAAACCTTTGAGGAGAAGCGTGGTTCAAGGCGAAAGAGAGAGGGAGGAAGAAATGGTGCCTGCACTTATCTCCAGCGACTGACTTTGTAAGTTTGGACTGTGATTTTGAAGGAGAAAAGCAGAGTTTAAAGTACACCTCCTCTTTACTAATTGTGTAATTGTGTAGCTTGTCTTAAAAAGGGAATTTTTTTTCTTTCTCTTTTCTTTTTTATTATCAGCTGGAGCCATAGTTTAATTAATTGCTTGGTACAAACTTAGTATATGATTCTGAGAGCATTATTTTGGTTGTGTATCAATTTTAAAAGTAACAGAGCAGCTAATGTAACCAAGAGCATACTTGTCAATGTATAAAGCTGAATCAGAGGGTTAGTAGGTAGAGTAATCTCAAAGGGAATAAATGTAGGGAATCTGGACAAAAAAGGTGGGGAGGCAAAGGGAAGTGTGGCATAGAAAGTTCTAGGCCTAATTAAATAACCCCCCACTTATTGTCTATATTGTAATTGTAATTGATGTTAATGAATTTTAGAACTACTTAGGATAATTTTATATTATTGCTACTAGTCCCTTGCGTCTAAAGGAACTTAAGTGCATAGATATAACTCCCTTCCCCTTTCCTCTTTGGCTGGAGTTATATTGATTTCTCGTCAATTAAATCCAATCCTTTGATTTCTAGATCTAATTTCTACAGAAAGAGAATAATTAATTTAAAGGCTTGAGTGATGTGATATAAATCCTCTCATTAATCCTAAGCTACTCTTCTTCATAAAATAACTTATCTCAACCTTCACCCCCCCTTTTTTTTCTTTTTTTCCCTTTTTTTTAATTTATTTTATTTAAACATACTACCCTAGTAAAATATTAAAATTAATCACATAATAAGCCAACAGTGTTGTATTCGAGAAGAAGCAATTGTTCCCTTTTTTCCCCTCCCCCCTTTTTTTAAAATATTTTTTATTTTTATTTTTATTTTTATTTATTTTTTTTTCTTAACTCTCTTAATTTATTTTATCCAATAGGCTATCTTAGTAAAATACTAAAATTAAACACATTGTAAGTTAACAGTATTGCACTTGAGAAGTATCCCTCCCCCCCCTTTTTTTTTTCTTTTCTTTATTGATTGATCACACCATAAAGGGCGGCCCAAAGCTACACAATAAATCTGTCATAGATCAATCCGCAAGTTGATATCCTTATCATTATTACTTTTTTCTCCTCGTTAAGATGGCGTCAGGAACACATAAAGCAGCAGCAGCAAGACAAGGACTGCCATTAAATCATCGGAGACCATCAATTGAAAATTCCTTCAAAAATACGGAAATATCTGAAAATATGTTTGAAGAAATGAAGAGATTACTGGCGGAGACGAATGAGAATATTTTCAAATCAGGTGAAGAAATCAAACAGGAATTCAAACTGGAAATGGCTGAAATGAGAAAATGCTTGGACAAGATGATGGAGGATATGGGTAAGGTAAACGGAAGATTGAAGAATCTAGAAACCCACACTGGGAAGATGGAGAGAAAGATATCTGAAGTAAAGAACAAGCTTCTGGAAGATCAAGAACAAATACTTAGGCTACAAGTAAAACAAAGGGAAAACTGTCTCAAACTGAGGGGCTTGATTGAAAAACCTAATGAAAACCTCTATGCTGAATTAGCCCTGATCCTTGCAAAATTCATCGAAGAGCCTGAAGCCCAGTTCCCCTGGGAGTTGGATCACATCTATAGAATAAATTCCTTTGTAGCCAAGCAAAAGAAGCTTCCCAGAGATGTGGTAGTATATTTCGTGCGGAAGCAAACTAGGGACCTTGTCCTACAACAAAGTTATAAAGCAAAACTTATAGTTGACGATAAAGAAATCCTGATTCTTAAGGATATTCCTGTGAAGATTTTACGTAGAAGAAAGGATTATAATTTTCTAACCGACAATCTGAAGAGATATGGTATTTTCTTTAAATGGGAAGAGATTGATGGAGTGCAAGTCACTTGGAAACAAAAAAAATTTAGAATTAACTCAGTGGAGAAAGCCAGAGACCTTCTAAAAGAAATTCAAAAAGAGCTGGAGAAGGGAGGAAGAGATGACAGAGACGAAGCAGGGAGAGGCGGGGGAACAATGCAAGAATGACAATAACATACTGTTGCCTAGGTGGGATAAATAATCTAAACCAGGGGTAGGCAACCTTTTTGAGTCGGGGGCCAGGTTGCTGTCCCTCAGACAACTGGGGGGCCGAAGCTGGGGGTGGAGCTTCCACCCTCCAGGGGTGGAGCCATATGCCGGGGGTGGAGCTTCCACCCTCCAGGGGCGGAGCCACACATTGGGGGTGGAGCTTCCACCGAAGCATCACCACCACCACCACCACTATCATTGTTACAGCAGACCTTTGTTACAGCACTTTGGAAAGTCACACTGTCTCACCTTCATAAATAATAAAAATAATGAAATGAAATAAAAAGCAATAATAAAAATAATGAAATAAAACAACAAAAATAAGTGTTATATATTTTTTAAAAATAATGGAAAAAACCCAAGGCAGACCTCAAATGACTCACCTTTCCCCCTCCTCCCCCTCTTTCTCATTGAGAGGGGATTTTGCAGAAAGAAGACCCAGGGCAAGTAGTAGTAATAATAATAATAATACTAATAAAATTACAAGCAAGGAAATTACTAAAATGCAATTGAAAATAAACTGCAGCAAGCATGAACACAGTTTCAACTCTGAAAAGCCACAAGGTGCTCAGAGGGGATTTTGCAGAAAGAAGACCCAGGGCAAGTAGTAGTAGTAATAATAATAATACTAATAAAGGTACAAGCAAAGACATTACTAAAATGCAATTGAAAATAAACTACAGCAGGCATGCACAGTTTCAACCCAGCAAAGCCACAAGGTGCTCAGAGGGGATTTTGCAGAAAGAAGACCCCGGGCAAGTAGTAGTAGTAATAATAATAATACTAATAAAGGTACAAGC